>NC_050479.2:95740705-96030404 GCF_012460135.2 Molothrus ater
AATCCATGATATCCAATAAAGGAACTGGGGCACAGACAGGTACATGATTTTTGGCTGGCTGGCTAGCAATGACTTCTTGTTTCTAGCTGCATAAATGCCCTATCCTTTAGCTTCCTAGCATGGTTCAATTCTTCTTTTTTTTTTGCCTGTATTAGTTCACTCTCCATTCAGTGTCATCACTCTGCTACTTCCTTATAGCTGTCCTGTCTTTCCCACAAGAATACTGAGATGGTAAGTATGCCATCTGCTTAGCTCCTTGCTTAGAAAGCATGAGATCTTCCAGAAATTAAGGTGGTCATGTACAGGGAGCATATACCACAGAGTGAAGAGGTGAAGGGGAAGAAAAGAACTTGATGGAGAGATGCTCAGCACAGGAAACCGCGGATGATACAATCTGACAGAAGCATGGGAACTTGCAGAGTATGAAAGTCAAATTACTTTGATTTTTTTTTTTCACTCATGTAAACAATTAGCCTATCAGTGGAAGGTTCCCTCTGGTAATTTCCATCACATAAATAGGCTGTCTCACAGTCTGGGAATGATGTGGGAATCATCTGAAAAGCAGATCATTTGAAATAATTGTGCCAACCCTGGACTGTGAAGCAGTAAGAAAATTTAGATTTTTGGGGAAGGGAAGGTCTTGAGCTAGTCGCACTATAAAAAGATAATAAACAATGGCCCAAAAATGCCTAGGAATTAGAGAACTTGTTAGAAGATGAGATGTAAGACAGGCCATCTGAGGTGAGGAGCAAATCAACATGTTTCTAAGATCTGGGAAGATACAATAAGTAAAGTATGTTGCTGTCTTAACCACAGCAGGATTTTCAGTTCCCAGCTACCTTCATCCATAAGGAGTCCACCAAAAACAAAAGAAAGTTACTCATCAGATATTTTTGGCAGCAGGACAGAGGTTATTCAGTCAAAAGGTCAAATGCTGTACAAAGCCATTTATGACATCTGCAGGACAAGGATTTTGTTGTGGTGGCTTTCTTATTGATTGCTTTAAAAAAATACAAATTTGAGTGTAACTTTTAGAGAGTGATAAATACATGCACACAGGCAGGACTGTGGGAAGAGATCTTGGACTGAGGTCATGTAATTCAGGATTTGGGTTAAGACTGGTTACATGTTTCCATGTTCATTATTAGAAGGAAGTGCCACTTCTGGGCACACTAGGTTTTGTACAAACACAAAGTTCCTTCACCAAAAAGCGTTAAATCTTTAGGGGTTGTCCAGTTATAATACAGAACTTGTTTTAACACATTTGAAGTTAGACAAGCTGAAGCCTGTTTCTCTTAGCAGCTTGAGTTTCCTAAATGAATCTTGGACAGAGCATAAAGTAAATTTCCTCTGCTTCCCTCCCTTCTTACACAGCGATGGGGCAGAAAGATGCTCCACACCATCATTAAAAGCCAGGCATATAAAGCTATCTGCCTATCCATGTACACTCAGAACAGCACACTCTGATTTCTCTCCTCATCTAATCTTCCCTGAATCCCCAGCAGCACACTTCTGCATTGTCATTTTTTTCTCTGTTATTTTCTAACAAATATTTTAAAAATTCTGATCTTCAGCAATATAGTATTGATTTGAATCCCAAGTGCAGATATGGGTGATTCAAACTAATTTTTCTTACACATGAAGAAAATTAAAAACCTTTAAATTAAACTAGATGTAACAATAGACCAAGTCAGCCTGTATTGTTTTACTGAACCACCTCATCTAGATTATATTAAAACTTCTGGATTCATTCTCATATGACTTTTGCTTTCCATAGAACATCTACTTACCTGGACTACTCTTATCCAGAGAGCTCATGCAGTGCTTGGTCCTTTTCAGAACCAAAGAAACCTTTAGTTCCTTTAGTTTCCATAATATTATCAACCAAAAATCTTAGAAATTGCTAAGGGCACCAGTTTCCATCTTCTTATCTCTGTTCTGATATCATCATGTTAGATGGTAGAGAGGAAAGAATTTTTTCTATGCCATAATGCAGCCTAGTGTGTTGGAGTTGATGTGAGATATGTTTAGGCCCCTTTTATTAATGGACCACCATCTGCACTTGGGAATAATTTAGTAAAGGGATATGCTTGAATTTTTTCTATAAAATGGAGTGCTTCAAGAACCAAACTTTTGAGGGATGAACGCATTGCAGAAGATTGCACGCATAATCAGATATGTGGCAATGGGATGTTGAGCAAACCAGCCAAAATTACCTTTACTTGTCAGATGAAAAGAGGCCTCACTGCTTCTGTGTGTGCTTTTTCAGTAAAACAAGTTTGTATTGCTGATGCTATATGAAAATGTCAAGTTACTGCCTGTAAAATGTCAAACTTAGTGCCTGTTTGAGTGGACAGCAGAAAATCCATATGTTTTAATCTCAGGCTTCACATGATTTTGTTGCCAAATTTTTAAAACCCATTGCTGAAGCTATTTTGTCAGCTGTGAATTCTGTCGGCACAGAATTAGATCTTAGCACCACTGAAGTTGGAATTTGTCCTCATTTCCAGATGATTGGGCCTTGTAGGTAAACTACACTTGAGTTATACCACACTCCAGTAAAGCCAGAGAGGTTGCATCAGGGCAGCTGAGAAATGAATGTTCATTTATCATTGCGCATGGGCAGTCTCCAGTCATTGTTTTCAACTGCTGCTGCCTCTGAGCCACCAGATCTTTCTGCCTGAGAATGTTTGAATCCTTTGTATTCCTCACCACCTAAACCGTATCCAATGGGCAACATATATTTCCTCAGATCTTTAATATTGATTAGGTAACTGAATTTAAATTTTAGAACTATGAAAGTTTGGAAACATCTGCAGACATTGAATAAAGTCTGTTTTCTCTTCCACAGTCTGCGAACAGCTGGAATCCTCAGCCTGAAAAGACTTCTTTGTTTCCCAGGTTTCCATTACACATTTTTGTAACACACACACAAGCTATCCCGGCCTATGAAGGAGAGGCAATTCTTATTTTTTGTGAAAGATGTTTGCCATTTTCCATTCTGCACTCTTCAGACCTCTACTTGTCCAATAAATGCTAAGTTGTTATAAATGTCCTATTTTTCCCTCTACAGCTATATTTTTAGAGCAGGTACAGAGCCAAAGTTTCATTTTGCACCAAATTTAATCTATCACACACAATTAACATCAGTAAGTTTTTTTCTATATTTGTATTGAGGCATGACACAAACTTGTTGCTAATCTCTTCCTCAGAAGCTGTAGAACAGGTAGGGCATGTATTAACCATGGTACTCACTAAAAATACCAGCAACATTGGTGAAGAGCTGTATGTTCCTTTTCCCCCCCTCACATTTGCACACATAAAGTATATTAAGTGGAGATTTATAGATCTTACTCTGCATTCTTTTATTGAGCATAATTCTTGTCCTGATATATGACTTCACAGATAGATGTTCTGCTAATTTCCCATGATTAGGCCTATCAAAAACTGGTTTTAATAGCATGCTGGGCCTGTTGTTTGTGTGTGAAATTATTCTGTAATTAAAAGTTACATAGATAACATTTGGTTTGAGTATTCACCAGGAGTCTAAGCCAAAGTCCTTGGAACAATAACAATGGTTGATCAATGACTATCTTATTTTGTCTGAGTTAACAGAATTCTTTCCAACACATAGTACTTGAGGAATCATTGAATACACATAGAAATGTCTATGAAACTGACTGATCCCCACTTCCTAGAGTTACATGGCAATATTTTCAAACCTGGTACTGAATCAAAAGATTGAGTTGCAATGTGTAGACATTCTTGGTCCTTGTAATTGCAAACTCACAGAAATAAAAAGGGACTGTAGAAGGTTGCTTAGTCTACCCATTATCATGTGCAGGATGAACTACACTGTACTGTACTTCTTCTAGCTATGGCCGATGGAAAAAAATCCAGCTTGATACTAAAATTGTGCCATAGGAACTCTGCTGCTTTCCCTTGCCATGTATCCCAGGCTGAAATTATTTGATGCCTTGAAACGTTTTCTGGTGTTTTTTCTGAATCTCAATATTTTTTCCAGCTGCAGTGCACTGGAGAACATGTGGAGAAAAACATACACATTTTCTCTTTGCAACAACTTCTTGCTTTTTGGAGACTGTGCCCTCAAAACATTTTTTGAGAGACTGACAAAGAGTTTGTAATAATCAAGGCATTTTGACTGAAATGCAGACAAACCTGGATTCGAAGAACAGCCTTTTACTGATTGTCTCTGATGATACTTGAAAAGACCTGGAACAAATATAAGCAAAGCATTTATCCGTGCCATGCTTTTAGTCAGTCCTCTGCACAATGTGGAAAAGTTAGCAATTCCAGACTGACTACAAGGAGGTTTTCTTAAGGATAGATAGAATCATATGAACAGCAATGTGCAAAACATATACTGAAAACTGCTTTAGAATCATGCCCCTGATTACCAGAGAGTGAGCTCAGAAGCAGTCCTACAACTAGGAATATTGATTAAGAAGCTATTTCAAATTTTTTTAATGATACCACCAAAAGAAAAATGAGAGTAGTACACAAATAGCAAACTAGATAAAAGACAAGTTTTTTTAGATTTTAAATCCATTTTGACTGAGGAAGTAAAGGTAAAGGACAGGGTACATAGATAATTTTTTAATCAGTGTTGAACTAATTTTTGCAGAAACACATGTTTCCAATAAACTCTCACCTTTCAATCTGTGGACACAATCCATCAATGGAATTAACTGCTCACAGAATACATACATTCAAGCACCGATTCAAAAAGCAAATCTGCTTCATTATTATTAATTGGATTTTTCATATTAACATCACTTTGTCCTGCCCTTTCAAGCCTATGAGAACCCTCTTTTTAAAATGTCCTTGTCAAAAAGACTCCTGTGTAAGCTATTCACATAGATTTCATGTCCTAAAACTTCCTCTTGTTATTTCTAGGTATTTTGTCTTGTCTACCTCTCTACATTGACAATATTTTTATTGGTCATAAACAGAAATGGACATTTCTGGATTTTATTTTATTCCAGTCAAGACAAGAAGAGCACAGAAGCTCCAATAAATTATAACTCTGAATAATACTAGTTACAAAAGAATGGCAAAGCTTCTTGGCAACACATTTGTGAGCCAGAACCAGAGAACCAGAGACTAATGTCTAGTAAAACATGTCAGATTCGATTCTTGCCAATGTCTGGTGAAACAAACCCCTGCTCAATTCATGATTTACCTCATATGACCCAGTTGGCCCTCAGGGAAATGTTACCTAATCATCATAAAGATAGAGCAGGTGAATTGTAAGGAAGGCATGTAGTACTTCCCATACATTCCACTTCTTGCAAACTGTTATTCTCTGGATTTTAAAACTGGGCATTCATCCATTACAGTATTGTCAGGAGATTATAGGAACCTCAGTCTGCTGAAAATAGTGAAATGTTTGGGATTTGAAGCATTGCTGCCAGTGGGTGCTTGCCCAGTAGATTCAAGAGAGCTTCTGCATTTCTTCACTGACACTTTTTCTCTTTGACCTCATTTTCATAAGGGAGTGAAATCACCAAGTCTTTGTGTTTCTATGAAAAGAGTAACTTCCTTTCCCTTTGGCTTCCCCCAATGGCATCAAAGCCATATATTGAATTGTACAATGGTATGTTAAGGGACAGAACACGTGATATCTGTCAAACACGTGAAGCAGAGCTAGACAGGTTTCAGCTCTTGTTCCATAAAGTTGGGATACTGTGTGCAGGATTTTGGTGGCCTATTGGAGCTGTTATTGCTCAGCCCAGGAGCATCCATGGATAGGCACTCACCAGTGCTGTGACGGAGTGTTTATCCAGTTAGGGGCAAATTGGCAGTAAGAGGAGCTCATATCCCAGAACTGTGACACCAGCTCCAAAATGGCATTTCTACATGTATGCCTTAGATAGCCCAATAAATTAGAGATGTTATTTTAAAAATGTGATTTCTCTCAGGCTATATAGGAGTTATTCCCTCTGCAGTAAGCTCAGCATGCACAAACTTTGACAGCCTGGCAAAGGCATGCTGCCCAAAGAAGTCTGAAAACAGCAAGTCCCATCTTCACTACCTACTCCTGAATGGATGTCCATCAGGTAGTCCATTACTTTGACAGGTTGATCCTTGTGAGGTCAACCAAATTACTATTTCTTAAAATCAGGTACCAGCACATCTGCCTTGCCCTCCTTGACAAAAGAAGGAAGATAAAGTGCAAAGAAAAATTCCTGGTCAAGGACAAAACAAGCAGGTTGAAATTTATGCCATTTACCATAGAAATCTCAAATAATGTGAATACCACCTGAATTCCCTGAATAGCTTTTTGTTAATGTGACAACACAGCTCTACAAAGCCAAAAGTAGATATTCATATAATCAAAGTAAGGAAAGATTGTCCAAAATGAAATAGTACTAAAGCTTGACCAATTAACACTGACTGGCAAAATGTTAATCAAGAACAGGTTGCTCAATTATTGCATCGGTCAGCAGTTTACCATTCATCAGATTATTTCTCTGTGTGCTCTGCTGGAGCATCAGCAGTTTCTGTGGTCATCAGGGAGACCAGTCCCCATTAGGGCTGCCCAGGATGTTTAGTCCAGCTGGTTGGAGACATGCCATTAAAAAAAACAAACAAACAAACAGAAAACCCCCATATTGTTTTTGGTGCTGCTTGCAGTGCTCATTCCTGACAAGATTTGTGACTGACTGTATGACTCCCACATAGCAAAGACACAAAGTTTTCAGTGTATAAAATCTGATGAATAAGCTGTCCCCTGGGGTTTGGCAGGACTTAGTAACTGCCTGAGATCTGCTGTAACTTTCTCCACTTGGCCTAAACTCTCTGATATGGGATGCCTGAAAGTTACACAACTAAAAGCCATCTTTAAGCACTCAAAAAAGTGAGCTTGTTTAGAGACTCTGAAAACTACAATTTCAGCAGAAGCATATGGGAACAGTTGCTGTGAAAATCAGGCCATTGTCATAAATGACTACTTTAGACACACAGGTCTGGAATAAAAAGGCCAATAAACTGAACAATATCATTGGTGAATGACCCACCACTGGCATTCAGTCAAAAGCTTGGAGATAGGAAGTTTAGATTTCATTCATTAAGATTATGTAATGGTTTGACGCTGGCACAATGCCAGTGCCCCCATGAAAATATACTCTCCCTGGTGTCTACTGTGAGATGCAATCAGAAATAGAGCAAAGCAGGCTCCAACATAGAAATAAAGAAAAAAAACTTTATTAACCTACAGCTATATGTAAAAAGAAACACACACAGAACTCAGACTGAAAACCTTCCAAAAACATTCCTCCTCCCCCCATCAAATTTCCAATATATCACAGTAGGACAAAACATTGGATTCTCAATTCAGTTACCACCCCTCAGATCACTGACTCTCAGTTCATCACCACCCTTCAGATACTCAATTCTCAGTTCATCAAGAAGAGAGGAGTCCCTCTTGTACCATAGGCTTCCCCTGGAAACACAGTTGAGACCTCTTGTGTTTCCATGTCACACATGGCACTGTCTGGAGATCATTTGCCATCGTGACATCTTCCTTCCATGTACAGTGCTCTCACCACTGTACATGGACCAGAGCTGCTTCTAGGGTTCCGTTTTTAAGGATGCTATGCCCAGTTCCAAAAAAAGCACAGTCTCTCACTTTCGGGACACCTGCCCCCCCCCAGATTCACCCCCTGGGGCTGAGGGGTCTCGAGAATAGAGGTCTTCTTCTCCCCTGAAGATGCAGGGCACCACCATCACCCTCCTCACCCGTCATCTCTGTTCACACACTCCTTCACATAACATCACTGCACTCTCTTGGCTCCTCCCCCTAAATGCAGTCTCTGTGTAACAGGAAAAATAAATAGTTCTTCCCATGGCTATATAAGAAAAGTCCAGCCAAAGGCCACTCCATCATCTCCTCCCACCTAAGATTCTTCTCAACTTCTCTCGGACATCTTTCACTTGCACAAACTTGCTTCACACTGGCCCACTTCCTTCCATTTCATCTTTATCTCTCTTGTCATTCAGCTCCAGGAGGATCAGCATTTGTAAGGTTTCCATCACCCAAGAAAAGGGTTAAAATCTCAGGCTCTGCCTGTCCAGAACTCCTACGGCTGCTCTGCTGGGCACCATGCTATCAAATTTCAAGGTGGCACAAGCACAGGCACAGGCTCTCTCTCTCCCTCCTGGTGGGGGGTGGCTGCCTGATGTGTCTCAGTGCTCCTCCACCCTTCCATCCTGCAGGGGCCTTCACCTCCCTTCTCTGTCCAAGGTCCCGGCCTACCTCACTCGGAGGCTTCCCCTTCGCCGCCCAGCCCGCAGCCAGGCAGGGGAGCTCTGACCTCTTTCATGGACCAGAAACCAAGAGAGAGTTTTCCTGGGAGTTCTCTGCTTTTAACCCCCTGTGTTCTCAGAGGCGTATCCATGTCCTCAGTGGCCACACCAGGTGCCAATATTCAAATCTGAGCACCTATTGGTTTGACCACAGCATCCCAAAAAACTCACTTCCTTTTCAAATCAGGACAGATTAGCAGTCAACTGATTTTCCCAGTTGCTATTTAAGGAACGTTATAGAGCAACAGTGAGAACTTGGGGGATTTTTTCAGTTTGAGTTCTGTGCTTTGAGTGCATATTTTATGAAGCATGTGTTTGGCAATAGTTGAAATTTCATCTTAGTGGCCTCTTTGATGACATGCATTTTTGACATAGATGCTTGTACTGATGGAGCGACACGTTCCAGGGTTAAGTAGGTCCTCCAAGACATAGCCCTGACTGCATGCTGCTGGGGTCACCAAACTACTTCCGTGGGTTTTTAGCTCCCTGAAGACATCCCCTTTGGTGGCTTTAATTCTTAGCAACATTCTTTCACTTCCTAAAGATACTTTCTAACTTCACTATAGAATATTAATCCCGATGTTTCTGGGTGTGTCCTGCCTGGCTTCGTCTAGCCCTTGCTGCTGGACCAAAGGCTGCAGCTGTGGCGTTTTCACCCCAGAAATACCTTTGGCTGGCTGGATACTGCAGCTAGGCACTTGGAACAAATCCAGGCAAAGTAGGAACTCAGTTTACCTCTGGTGGAAAAGGTTCAGGCGATGGTGAAGAGAAAAGAGCGGATTCTATCGTAGAGTCTTAATCCAGAGTTTTATTTTAGGGTGGTAGACCTCTGAATGTGGTAACAGCTCGCAATAGAACACCTGGCTGCTAGTCTCCTTTTAAGCCCCAAGGAACAGGGGGAGGGGAAGGGACAGGTGAGGGCCAACCAGGTGGGAGGAGGGGAAGGCTCAAGGGATATAGACGCTTGGACAGGCCAATGAGCCCGGACCTGAGGGGCACCTTTTGAACTTCTGCCAACCACACGACACCCTTGCTGGAATGTTAAGATTGATGGACAGCTCTTAGCAGGAGGGCAAAAGGCGGAGGGGGAAGGTTGGCACACCTGAGAGGTTGGGATAGGTGAAACAGGAAATCACACTGCAACACTTCACCATGTTACAGATTACAGCGTTCTAGCAATTCAATCCTGACTAGTTTTCATTTTTTTCAGAGGCATTATAATTAACCATATGCATCGGTTGCTTGTTGGTTCATCTCCCAAAAAACAATACGCAGCAGCAGGTGAATATTGTTAATTAAATTTCTACAAGGCAGAGTGGTCTCCTAGTTTGCAACCATCTCATGAAGAGATGAACACATCTCCATTCAGCACTGGAGAAAGTTTGCAAGAGAAGAGCAGTCCAGCTGCCTACTCTAAGTCTCCGGGGACTGGTGTTCAACTCACAGTTTATCCAGGCCATATTCTTATGTTTCTCTCTTTGTCATTTGATCTCAGTGTGTTTCAGATCCCTCTGTGTCTAATGAAAATACTAGAGCCTCTCTTATCCTACAGTCAGTTGTTTTAAGGTATAACTTTTCACAGACTTCTGTCTATAAAATAGCCTTTCTATGTCTGTGTATCTCCTACATTTAAGCAAATTTGTTCCTAAGCAGTCAAAAATCTCGTTCAGAATCAGCACTTGTCCCTCTTTAAGGATACAAGGAAACCTTACTATTTGCCCTCTAGGTGTTTGTCTACTTCCCTTCAAGTTCAACTCCTCAAGTTCAGGTTGTGATGTGTGAGAAAGAGATAAGAGCATGTAGGGGGATACAGTATAAAGGTGGCATAGAATGTAATCTTATCCCCCAAAGAGTTGCAGCTGAACCAATTACTAAAAATTAGAAGCAGGCTTAATGTTAACAGGCCACACCTGTAGCTAATAAGAACAGTAGGATAAAAGAGTGGATTGGTGGGATCAGGAGTCAGATGACTACTGTAAAAACCAGGAGTTGTCAGTACTTAGAGGAGGTATAAAACTCTAGTGATATGGAATCCTTGCACTATGATAATAGAACTCTTAATATATTAAGACAACAAAAGCAGATCCATGTAAATCTGAGATCCTTGTCATTGTCCCCTTTGTCACAGTGTGCAAGTACTTCATAGTCCCTAGGACAGCTCCCCTTCCTTCGCTGATGCGTGAGCTCTCTGCTCACAGGTAACAATCCCTACCTTTCCTAAGGTGGGTTCTGGCAGTAGATCTAGAGGAGCACTATGAAACAGTTTCCCTGTTTTCCAATGGAAACAAAGACAAGAGTGCAGACCAAGTGCATAATGTCCTTTCTTAGCTCTGAAGTGAGATGTAAATGGAGTTTAGATGCCAAGTCCTGGTGTGGAATCTGACTCTGTTAAGCACTCACATTCTCTAGCCTTGCCATGAAAGGATCTCCCAAGCACTAAAACCGTGTTTCTGCATATGCTCAGAAGAGCTTCTGATTTGGCAGGACACATCCACTCCTATATCTGCTGTTCAAGAGTTTAATCTGATGTCTCTGGTAATTCCCATCCCAGCCTTCTACTACACTTTGAGTAGAATTTGCAAACTGACATTAGCAGGATTTATGTATTGGAGGTCAAATCAATTTTTAGTGTTAATAATGTTTCTGCAGGAACATTAGGAGATCTCTAGCATTTCCTCCTCAATACTTAATCTAGTTCATGTGAAATTCTTGAAAAAAAACTTATTTCTTTTACTCATACTTGATGTTGAGATATAATTTTGACTAAAGCAAAGCATCTGGATAATCCTGAGGGTGTTTCCATTATATTCTCACTAGACAGGCATTACTTCCTGTAGGGCAAAAATGCTCAAGAATAATTTGTCCTTATGCAAGTCAACAAGTATTTACTAAACCAGAAACCATGCATCTGCACAAGAGAAGACGTAGCTAGAACAGATTTGGAAGAGAAGGAACATGCAGCTATAGAAATGGCAGGTTCTTTAATCTAGGATGCATGGAGCTATGTTTCCCGACCTGAAAATGAGGGGTCAGAAAATAAATGGAAGCATTATAGTCCCATTTCCTATCAGATGCACAAAATAAATAATATATGACATTCAGTTTGCCCTGTATTTGTTAAGAATGGTGATTAGTAAACTAAATCTGTAGATTAAAGACTCTGCAGTTTGAAATACACTCCATTAATTTAGAGAATGCGTGGAAAATATTCTTAGTTCCAACACCTGCTGTTGAATTTCCCTACTTTTCTGTGGCTTTACTACAACACTTTCCAATTTTAAAAAAGTGAAGCAGACTAGACAGAAGATATTGTCAAATGCCCAAGGCAAATAAACTGGAAAAATATTAAGAAAATTTTATATGAATTTCTGTAATAGCAAAGGGAATATTAAGTGAATAATATTAAATTAAGAGACAATTCTGAAAAGAAAAGTAAAAAGTGGAACAGTATCCCTTTTAAATAAATAGCCAAAATGCCCACTGAATCCTAAGGGGTGAAGTCTTTCTGGGTTGCTTCAACACAAACTATGGAATAGGAATCAATCTTAATTTATGGAGTAGATTAATTATGAATTTTTAATTTAATCAGATCTCTCGGTTTCTGCACTTATAAGTCACCTTTACTGGCCCCATATGAGAGCTCAGTGCCAAGACCACCCAGTGACTTTACTTTGAAGGATGCAGGAAACTGTAGAGTCTTAAATTCTCTTGCAAATGCTGATTCTCAAATTCCTAACTTAAAAAATAGGAAGATGGAAATTCATAGCATATTGTAATAAAAACACCCTTTGCACCTAGAAGAGAAAAAGTCGCTTGTGAGGTTCCCTTCTGTATTTCCCTGTGCTTCTCTAGGACGTCCCAAAGAGTGAACAAAAGACCTTTTATCCTAAAGACAATTATGACAAATCCAGCTCAGGGCATTAGGTAGGTGCCTGAGAAACTGTATCATTAAATCCCTTCTGCTCTTTAGGAAGGGAAAGACCTAAAAAGGAAAAGAAGGCCAGTACCATGTTAAACTACTTAAGAGGTCAAATAAAATCTGACTGCAGCCAGCAATGTTTGGATTTTTCCTTTGGCTCAGAAACAAGCTGTACATCATCCAGTAAATGTGTACTTTACAAGTGGTCAGAGGAAAAAACATCTCCCCATACTGGGCTGCTGCTTCAGTCCCCTCTTGTTGCCAAACTCTTAAAAGTGCCCAGAAGCTTCTAGGCTGATGCATCAGGTCTCCTGCCTCTTCCTGGGCTGGTGGGTTCATGTCCACCCAGACCCTTGTGCATTAAATGTGGCATGTAATATGCAGAGAGAAGGGGCAAAGCACTCACTTTGTTTGTCCTTCCCCTGACAAGGCCACAACTCTTAAGTTTTTTATCCCATTTGGAAGGGGATTGTGGAAACTGTGGAGAGGGAGACAGAGCTCCTCACCCCTTTGCTTGTTGCCTCAGGTCCACACACTTAAAAATCAAATATGTTCCAGCCTTACCCTGAAGAGAATTTGTCTACTTGCAAGAAAGGAGATAAAATTCTCATCTCAATGGAGAAGATAAAGCCAGCTTCTTCAGTAGAAAAGCTGGCAGAGCAGGAGGTGGTGGAACCTCCCTGGAGAACATGGCAGCAGAGGAAAATTACATGGCAATGGGAGAGGTAGTTGCATTAACTCTTCCTGACCCATGTTTTTCCTGTAAATCTATATTAAAATATGTACATAGATTTGTTTCTGTGTATTTGTTGGTCAACAAAGCCTCAAAAAATTGCAACATTTGTCAGTAACAACAGGGATGGACTTTCAACAAAATCAGCTGTTCTGAGACAATCTGGAAAGAAGAATCATATTGTAAGTGTGGGGAAAACCTTTCTCACTTTTATATACCTGTAGTTCTACTGCATCTGGGGCTCATTTCTGGCAGGGTAATACAAACAAATATAAAGAATCCCGTGATGTATTAAGCATGCTGAACG
The DNA here is from genome assembly GCF_012460135.2 of Molothrus ater. NCBI lineage: Eukaryota > Metazoa > Chordata > Aves > Passeriformes > Icteridae > Molothrus > Molothrus ater. Next base: position 95,753,993 of record NC_050479.2, read on the forward strand.
TTACAACCACCTGCACTCATGACATTCATAGTGTTTCAGTATGGTGTGGGATAGAAGTAATCTGCAAAAGGGATGGAGACAATTTCTCAATTTTTATTTCTTTTGAACGTCCTATCTACCAACCTGACTTTATTAAAAAAAAATTGTATTGGAGGTGGCCTAAGTATTTGACTAATACACTGGCTTCCTGCCTTCACCTTGAGCTTTTTTCTTTCCTGTAGACATAGAAAAACTCAGCAGTCTGCCTAAAAATGAAGGTGTCGTGACACCTAGTGGTGAATTAAACACCAATCATTTCTATTTCCCTTAGGATTTGAAAGTGTTTTCCACAGGCATGTTGTTCTTGGTCAGACTGCAATGTGAGAGAAGTGGGTATTATCCTCACGGCTCTGGACATCCAAGCAGCTCCTCATTTCTGTTACAGTCTCTGGCAATATGTGTGTGTGTGTGTGTGTGTGTGTGTGTGTGTGTGTGTGCCTTGTTGCATTAGAGTTCCATGTGTCTCCACAGAAGGTGGCATTGTCAAAGCCCCTGTGCAGCCCCAGGTCATGCCCCTTATTGAACGGGATCTTTTGAATAGTCCTTTATACTGAGATCACTTCAAGTACCTTGACTTTGGAGACAAAGGGAGCATGGCAGAATCCTAGCATAAGACCAGCTGGGAATTTCAGACTCACTTTCTTGTCAAGTACTTATTCATTAAGGCTGTTTTCAGATGGTGACTCAAAAATGTATTGTATGGCATGCTACAAATTCCTGGTAGGCTGCTAAAACTGACTCAGTTACTGGCAAATTCTTTCACTTTTGAAGACTTCTCAGAGTCTGCATTGGTCAGCAGCAGTCAAAAAGTGCATACTGGCTGTTACCAGCTGGCTGATACCATGACAAGAAGTCACACTGAAAAGCAGTAAACCAGTCTAGACATGTGCAAAAAAATTATAGGTTCTTTCCAAACAGTGGCAAGCCTTGGAGATTTTTGAATTTATTTTTTTTTTAGGGAAGCAGAACAATGTAGAGTTGCACTCGTCGTAACTAGGCTGCAATCACCCAAGTGGCCAAATTTCTTGGTTTGTTTAGCCAACTGGCTGGGGAGTGCCCGTTTTGTATCACAGGAATGAGCTTCAATGCAAAAAATTTCAAAGGAAAACATCATTGTAGGTTGTTCAGGAATCTGAGTGCATGCTTCTTTGCATCTGTAAGGGCTGTTTACAGATGCAGCCTCACAGCTTCATGTCCATATTTGTGCATGCTATATCAAGCATACTTTCCACTGCCTTCAATAAGACAAACTCCTTCCTCCTCCTCTGTCATGCAGAAGAGATGCATGACAAAATTGTATATTGTAACTGAGAAATGAAAACTAAATTACTTTAATATAAAAGGTTTGCTTCATCTAAAGATTTATTTTACCCCACATATTAATACCTGTAACTTCCCCACTTTGCTGTCTTGGGTATAATTAACGTTTATATCACCAGAGTGTCTGAATATAAGGCAAGTGAATATAAAAACATCAGTTCTGTCCAAAATGTTCCAGTTTCTATCCCTTGAATCATCAGCATGTGATCTATTCTGTGCCAATATTAATAACCATTGCTCATGGCTTTCAAGCAACTTAAACTATTTAAAAATTAATTCTGTTTACAGTACCTTCTAGAGGAAGTATTTTGTAGAAGTGAATAACTCAAACTGACTAGTGGCTACCCACAAAATATGACTATCCAGTAACAAAATGAATCATTTAGAACTTAGTTGGCAAGGGACGGACATATTGTTGGACAAAATATAAAGTGCAGATCAGCAACAGGGACCCCTAGGTTCTTTTTCCACTGTACCATACATTTCCTGTGCTGCTCTGACAAAAGCAGGCTTAGCCTTTGTCATCCTAAATCCTACTGTTGGCTTTTTTAGTACAGAGCTGCAACCTGTCACCTGTGGGGCTGACATTCAGCTCTCACTCCTAGAAACACTTGTAGGCATGAGTTGGAGGCCATAGATTATATTTTGACTTTGGTTTTCCCTCTGTAAAATTGAGATGGCCATCAACTGGTGAATGACAAAGTTGTTTGAAGTCCCTGGTGTGGGCCAAGGGCTAGTCTTTCTTCAGTCTTCACTGAAGAGAAACAACATATAATAATGCTGGCAGCTCTGTAACCTGAAATAGGTAATGCAGTCATGGACAGAACCAGTGAAGGCAGAGTTTTTGAAGTGCCAAATTGAAAACATGACTTTGGTCTGTAGATCCAGAAACAATGATGTGTTTGAACATTCTTATGCCAGGCAGGACAATCTGCTACAGTCTGTGTTATGTGGGTACATATCCTAGAACCTCTTCTATCTCTTGCTCTTGCATTTTCACTATTCTCCTAGTGACAGATAAGACACAACAACTGTAAGGTAGAAAGCAGCTGCCAGAGACACACTGAGGAGTAAATTTGTAGGTGATATTCACTCACACAGGAGTTTGAATGCTTAGCTAGGATGTGATTTTTAAGCTAGTATCTGTATTGAGTGCAGCTGAGATGTGGACAATGAATCCCCAGTGTATCACACTCACTTGAAAGGCTAAGCCTGCAATTGCAGAATCACACAGTGGTTAGGGTGAAAAGGAATCTCTAGAGATTGTTTCGTCTAAACCCCTTGGTTAAAGCAGGCTCAACTACAGCAGGTTGCTCAGGACCATACTCAATTGGGTTTGAATGTCTTCAAGGACAGAGTCTCACAACCTCACTGGGCAACCTGTGAAAATCCTGAATCATTCTTCAGTTAAAAAAAAAAAAAAAGGTTTCTGATGTTCAAATGAAATTTCTTGTATTTCAGTTTGTGCTCATTGCCTCTTGTCCTTCCACTAGATACCACTGAGAAGAGTCTGGCTCTATTTTCTTTACACCCACTATATCACGTATCCATTGATGCTATTAAGAATTACTTCTAATCCTACTCTTACCAAAGTCAAATAATCCCAGCCCTCAGCCTTTCCTACTATGTCAGGTGCTCCAATCCACTTGTGATTTCTGTGGAGCTTCCCTGGACTAGCTGAATTACCCCCACGTCCCTCTTGCAGTGAGGAGCCCAGCACTCCAGATGTGGCCTCACCAGGCTGAGTGAGGAATCACCTTCTTTAAATTACTGGCCATGCTTTCCCTTATGCAGCATCAGCAGCTACCTTTGCTGTAAAAGCACATCTCTAGTTCAGGTTCAACTTCTTGTCTACTAGGACATCTACTAGGACTACTGATGTCCAGTTCCATATTAATGGGTAGTTCCAGCTGTAGCTTTCTTTAGCTTCCTTGATTTAATGGCTTGAGTTGCTCTTTAATACAAAGGTAAACATGCCTGGTCTGTTGTGCATCATGGACCATTTCTGCATCAGTCCTATTTAATTATTCAGTAGCACTGGGAGCTCTAATAAGACTTCCAATAAAGGCTGTTGACCAATTCAGCAGAATGGAATCAACCACCTAGAGCTGACAGAACCAGCAGCGCATTACTGTGATTTCTGGTCAGCCAGGGTAATACCAAACCTCTTGCTGGGCCATAAGCTTTATTGGCATCCTAACACCACAGAATCACTTGAATTGAGGGAGGAGCTGCTTTTGCAAGTAATCTCATTGTTGTCCTTGTGGATAAAACAATTCTGTGATCTCTACATACATCCTTGGAGCACCTCTCAGGCCTACATTTCTTTGCCCTACAGCAGGAAGGAAAATTCACCCTTTCCCTAGTAATTGAGTGAAATTCTTCGACAAAAAACCCAACTGCATTCTCCAAAACGCAACAAAAATGAACACTGTTAACACTCCAAAAACATGAAATACCCCTAACCAGCACTCTATGTCATCACATAACCAAGATTCCACTTGAGAATTTGGGTGTTTTTTTAGATAACAAAATATAACACGTTCACCATTAATCTTGAACATTTGTTTGGCGAAAAATTATCTCTGATCAACTCACTATTGTAAACAGGTCTATGCTTCAGACTTATGGTAAAATGTTATTCCAAGGGCTTGCATTCCAGGGAATCTCACCTTAACTCTAATGAGATTCACTTAATGACACCCTCAGCATTGGTGTCTGTACTTCAAAGACTTTTATGTTCAGTTTAAATTTCAGAATGTAATAAAAAATCTTGCCTAAAAGGCGAAAAGCACAACCTATAAAAATCTACCTTTTGTCCCTACTCTATTTGCAGTTTCAATATCCAATGCTGTTGCATCTGGTTTGTGAAGAAAGAAAAAGCTCTTTCTTCTTTCATTACGAAATGGCAGATGCATTCTTTGCAGTGGAACACCCTGGAGAGGCTTCCATTCATCATGTAATTTTTCTACAATATACAGTATAGGACCATATAAAAAATTTAAGAAAAAATGAGGAAAATAAGCCTGGTTTATTTAAGGAAAATAAATGGTACGTCTCAGTTGTGTCAGGTAGTTCTGGGCACAACTGAATGTATTTCATTTATGTTTGAAAATCCAGGCACATAAACTATCAACATTTTTAATTGCAGAATATTGGTGCAGTAAATTAAAACATGCAATTTCCTACAAGCTCTTGCTCTCCACAGTTGGTGTCTTCATGTCTTTTTGTTACCAAAACAAGAACATACAAACAGCTTCTGTCTGGCCTGTCCAAAGGCAGTGTGTGAATGGGGAGCAAGGCTCTCCTTGACTTGTGATCACTGCAGCTTCTTACTGACCCTTGCCCAAACTTTTCTGTCTTCCTGTCTGCATTTGTAAAATGTCTGCATTTGTAAAATGTAAAATATATCTAAGAACCAGCCAAGAGCCATATACTTACTCATGTCTGGGGAAGTTAGCTCTTCACAATCAAAAAGTGCTAATGCTTTGATTGCTTGAAGGTTAATCCAAGTCTGATAGGAATTCATGTCCAGATAGAAGGAGCCCCAGGTTTGCAATAAACATAGCCATTAGAAATATTTATCATTGAGTCAAAGTGTTGAAGAGGATCAGTCCCAGCTGCACCATTGCCAGAAGACAGTATCTTAATTGCATTACATACTTTGGATGCTGTCCTGAAATGCTTCCGAAGATCGTAAAGAACTTTTGAGATATGGGTTTGTTTTGCTCTTAAATCTGTAATTCAGTTTACCCGGGATGATAGTTTTAAGGATTTCTTATAAAGTTTTGCAATCAGTACCTGGGAAAATGGTACAGAAAAGAGTGTGTTTAGAGACATGCAGAATAATAAGGAAAGTACAAAAGGTAGAAAGAACAGAGTAAGGGAGATAAAAGACAACTATGCTGGCTCTTAGTATTTCAAGTCCCTCTATTCCAAAGAATAGAGTTACTTTTGTAGCTGCAAAGAGAATTTGGTAGCTTTAGAAAGATGACATCTGGTATAAATGACATGGCTTCTTCTCTCTGCTTTTGGCAGAAATTGTACCTCTCAGAAAAACATGCTGCCATTCCACTGCATTTTAATGTTTTTGAATGCATTTAAAAGCTATATCTGCCATTCTGCAGAGCTTGCCATAAAAGAATCAGAAATCCTGACAAATTAAATGAGCTGAAGTCAGACCTCCCCTTCCAATTCCAAAATTATTAATTCCACCCCTTTTTATTTGGACTTCAGTCCTATTATACTGAACCAAACAGTTGTAAGTCTCCAATACACTGGTTTTTTTTCTGCCAAGTATTGCTCTGAAGCCCCTCCATCTATGCAGTTTGGCTTGCCACAATGCTGTCATGACAAAGGTTCCTTCAAAGATATTATCCCATTATATCTTCAAGTGATTGAGATCCACAGAAGTCTAGATTGGTTGTCTGGAGTTGTTGGAAATTACAAAAATCCATCCTTGCCTGTTATATAATCTTGTTTTGAAAACAAAATGAAATTAGAAGCAGATAGGTTGGCTCATATAAAACAGATAGGTTAAATCAATTGTGATAGTGAATACTTAGAGCTATTTGGTCATGCAATGATTACAACAATGAGAAAAATAGGAGGAAATATTTGTAGCTGAAGTCACTAAAATGTACCATAAGTAATGTTCCTGGAATGTGTTTGTCAGCTTTCATGTTGTTTTTCTGAGGGTCACTGAACAGAGGTGGAGGAAAACTGACTGGGGAGAGCCCTTATCATCATGGATGTCATCCTAACATGTCTCAGAGGGATCTATCATTACACTAACACACTTCTAATAGAAGCCTACTCTGGTGCTAAACCTAGATTTTGGCTGAATTTATTCAGTGAGAGAAACTCCCTGGGAGCCATCATTTCCTGAGTCACAGCTATCTGAATAGCTCTGGAGACAGCAGTGTAAAAGGTGGAGTATGTAAGGTCTTGGGCAATTCTTTTTCAGAATCTGGACAGCTTCAAGGCTGCCTCTTACAATTTGAAAACTCAGTTTTCCAGGATTCATTCTTTCTAGACTTCAAATATATGTAGAAGTTTAAGAATGTAAACAGAGCCAAAGACCTCTGAGTCTACAGTAAAGATAATTTTCATTTGATACTGCCAAAATGTAATGTTTAGATTCTGGGATTTTTTGTATTTTTCCTTCCAAAACCAACTTCAGATTTCCTGTCCTGCCTTCTGAGGTGGTATTGTTTCCTTTTTCCTGTCCACTCCATCACTCTTCAGTTTCCATCCTAAAGAAAACCATGACTGGGAAAAACTTCACAGTTCAGCAACATGGAATCACAGAATCATAGCATGTCAAGTGTTGGAAGGGACCTTAAAGATCATCCAGTCCCAGCTCTCAGCATGGGAAGAGTGGAATCATCACAAGAGGCCCAGTAAACTGACATTGGTAGAAATGCTCTGAAAGAATCTGGAATCAGTTCAGCAACATGGAATCACAGAATCATAGCATGTCAAGTGTTGGAAGGGACCTTAAAGATCATCCAGTCCCAGCTCTTAGCATGGGAAGAGTGGAATCATCACAAGAGGCCCAGTAAACTGACATTGGTAGAAATGCTCTGAAAGAATCTGGACTATTTGGAAATAGGATTTTAGCCATGAAATAACTTCTCTATAATTGGAGAAGTAAGCTGGGCAATGAACAATTTAAATGTTTTGGGGTTTCTCTTACACATGACACATGTTCTTTGTGTTCTGCTCTGTCATGGATAAAAGTAAAACTACCACAATCTTCATAGCAAGCCTACATCTGGAGGATTGTGTAAGTCTTCTGGTTGCTCTGGATGTTAGTGTTTCAGTAGGTGAAGACTTACAACAGATTTATTACATATCTGTTAGTTTCTGTGTAATTTATGAGGGAACCAAAAGAATAATATAATTTCAGGCAGGGATTGGATGGGGTATTTACCTAAAGCAGTATGGACTGTTACGCAAAAAACTGAGGTGATGTGAAATACAGACTGAGCAAACTGGGCCTGAAACTATTTACAAACAGCTGCATCTCAGGTTTGAAGTGATCAGTACTCAAAGTGGTCTTGATATGAGACAGTGCGGGAAACTAATTTATTTTCTCTTTTGTAATGGGGATCCTGTGAATTTATTTCACATTTATTCCATACCCAGTACTACCCAGTACTGGTAGTAAAAATATAAACCCACTTGATGCTGTATCTGAATCCACTGCCCATTTCTGAGTATTTTTGGAGTGTTCAAAGCTGCAATCTGACTACTCATTCAGCTTTTGCAAACCGACCTGTCTCTCCAATGGGCCTCTCAGTGATCAAACCCAAAATCTCCTTGTTCTAGGTCTAAATGTCCTGCAAGAAACCACACTAATATTTGAAATCATACTAGCATTTAAATTTTACTTCACAGATCCCTAGTTTCAAATCCAGTCCTATTGGTTATCATATCCAAAACATTGTCAGTGTCTCCTACCATTCACTACTCACAGGAAGGATCAGCCACAACCTGTCAGGATCCTTTAAGAAAATTTTCTACATTCATCTTTCTTTACCTTGAACACAATGTTAGCCAATAAACAAAATAAAAGTCCACCAACCCAGACACCCCAAAAATTAAGTTTTGAGAGAACCACACAGCTCGCTACAAATAGTAGCTCATACATGATTCCTGCAGAATTTTGTAGGTCTACCTATTAACTTGCTCTTGTAGCCTCCCCTTTCCTGGCCCATAACATTCAAGATCAGGATGGGTTTTTTTAAATGCAATACCAATAAGTTCTACTGAGTTCATACCACAATGAGTGGCTTATATCAAAGTTTGCTGGTTTTCCTTAGCTTTTGAAGAAACTAACGTAAACCCAAGACCTTAGCCATCTTTTACTGGACCTGTGATCCTAAGCCACCTAAGAGCATTCCTGACAGTGAATACTCCTGCATTCTTAGCCCAGTCACTATTTTCTGTCAGAGGATGAATTACACATTTTTCATTGCTGAGAGAACTAGTCCTGAAACTGTTGGTCTAACACTCCTATTGCAACTAGCCAGAAGCTATAAATCCTTGACACCACCAGTCCTCATCCTAGACACACCACACGGACAAGGTCCTGCAGTAAATGTATTTTTTCAGCTCTTCCTCTCCTGAACCCTAACCCCCACTGTAGCCATACAGCTCAACCCAGCCACTCCAGAGCACCAGCCATAACTGTAACCTCAACTGTAAACAGTCCTCTCCTCCACAGAATTAATCACCTCCAGACTAATCATATCTCCACTGCTAGATGGAAAACGTGTGAAATTAGGCTTACAGGGCAGCAAAAATGCCAATACGGGAAAACTGTCTTCCAGTGATATGTTCCTTTTTCTCAATTGTTGCTTGAAAACAATTTTTAAAGGTACTGATGTCAGTTTCAACTGGTTTTGTTTGAAGAAATTAGTTTCAGTTTTAGTGTAGTTTGTCAGTGCTTTTCCAAACTAGGGCTAATAGAAAACCTTCATTTGCAGCTTAATAGCAAAAGGAAAAATACATGAAGGTTTCTTCAATATCAGAAACACTGTGCAAGGACAAATATACAGTCTCCAGTAAATGTGCAAATGCTTTACAAGATCTAAGCTGTATAGAGCTTTGTTGGATGGAATTTTTATCTTTGTCTTTAATTGCATTTGTATGCAATTGTATAAATAAATAAAATTGTATTTTCACTTATTGCAAAAAAAATTTAATAAATTTATGAAATCATATTCTCTCTTTTCCTCTGTAAAATTCTCACACTTCTAATCCAGTGCTAATTTTAAAAGTGTGATCCCCATTAATTTTACAAGGTTCTGGAAGATACTGTAAAGCAGTCCATTTTAAAACTAACAGCATGACAAAATAATGTTCCAGAATTAACATGAACACTTCTCTCTATATATAAATTTCTTTGACAGTAATTTCCTGGAGTTTTCTACAGGTTTTCCTAATCACATTTCTTTTTTGATAATGCAAGAAGTCATTCCCCAAGGGCAGTATTTTCTTCTCCTTCAAATCAAAGATAAAAATTCTCTTGAGTTTCATGGGAACAAGAGCATTCTAAAAATAAAATTCCTTCCCTGATAACCTTTAATCAATGGGGTTTTTTCTCAGAAAGCAAATGCAATAAAGATGACCTTTGCATCAGTTCCATTTCTGTCCTTAGGGTGTAACTCTGTTTAGTGCAAAAACAGTTCAAGGATCCGTGAAGGAAGATTATGTCATCTCATGCTCCCTCTGGATTGCCCTGAGAAAAAACTGTCCCTTTCTAGTGGTGGTTTACAGCTGTTTCTGGGCTGTTTCTGTGTATTGGTATAGCACAGGAGCCTCCAGATAAGTAGGGGAAAAGGTTGATTAGTCTTACACTGCATCACAGCAGCGGCAACTCTTTTTTGAACTCTCAGAATTTCTCATCAGCCCTGGTATACTGCCATGATTACCATAGAAGAGGCTGTAAGTCTGCTCTTAATCCCTGTGAATACTTACTAAGGATGGAAAGAAATGGAGCTGCCATAGAGGAAGGTAGAACAGAGAGCTAAACTTGTATCCCAGCCATCAAGTGTGTAAGTCAAAAAAGAAGTAAAATCATTATAGAGATTCAGAAATCAGACTGTGCTTGAGCCTCTCCAAATAATAAGAATTCATTTACTATGAATTCTTCAGGTCTGTGCAGAGACCCATAAGAGACTTTGCGACCCAAGCTTTCCAGGAGAGAGGCGGATGTTTAAAATTTCTGGATCTCACTTTAGGTAAAACAATGAGCAATCTGTTGTGATGAACGCTGCCTGTGTGCCATGTCCTGCTCCTCATCTGCTGTTTACTCTTGCAGTTAGACAAGGTTCTGCAGGACATTTCCTAATGTCTATCCTGCATACACAGTAATGGTGGAAAGTTTACATTAAACTGACAGATTTACTTGAAGGAACTACAGTCAGAAGACTGTGCTTTTGGACACACATACACACAAGTTAAGTATTTAATTTCTATACTGACAATATATTAGTTTGTACAGCTATTACACCTTTTATTTCTTTAAAGGTCTATTAAAATATCTCATAGTATTTGAGCACTGCTTAAACAAGCACCATAACTTGTGTTCTTCACCAGTAGAGGACAGCACGAAGCTAGCTATAGTCCCAAAAGCTGCTCCACCTTTTTCCCTCATTTCTTCATCCAACAGCTAAAGTCAATGGAAGTTTCCTTGCTACCTTTTTCTCAAGAGGAATACCTGGTCTCCTTACTGAATGTTTTTCAGTGAAATAAAATGTAAGCATATGCTTTATCACTGGCAGAAATCTCTAATTATCAACATACTCACAAAGATGCTGTTGTGCCTGTTTTCTTCCTTCCAAGATACCTTTGACCTGGGAGATCCTCTAACATTTCTCATGGACACAGAAAATACAGAAGTTAAATCATAGGCAAACCTGACAGGCTGATAGATAAACAAGCTGTGCTCTACTTCAGTTTGCAGATGTCACCAGCCTGCAGTTTGCTCTTTTCTTAAGTTTGTTTTCCAAGATGGGAAGCACAGAAACTGCATCAGCTTTGAAAAGCACAAAGGAAAACTGGGTCTTTGTCCTAAAACATATTTTATCTTACCTTAGACATATCTGATCCAGCATTCAGGCAGGTAGAAAGGATGCTGCTAAGGGGATAAGCTGCAGATTCTGCACTGCAGTTCACAGTGGATCATCATGGGAGGTGGTGGATTCTTCCTTTGTACCTAGGGATTGACAAGGAGAGCTTACACTTACTGCCTAATTCATAAGATGCAATGAATTGCTCTAAATCACTCATTACTTCAGCTTTTGCCTTAGTTCTTGTTTGTGTTCCTTAGGCCTAGCTCACCCCTATGTATGATCTGAGCTCTGGGCTGTCTCTAGCTGCCACGCCTGGCTGGCCCTGTTGGGTTTACTCCAGTAGCATAGGGCTGACAGCTTCTGCCCTATTTTCCTTGTTATGCTTGGCTTCCAGCTGCTCCCCAGTGCTGGAGAACAGCTGGACTTTGCTGTTCCTCACACTCAGCCACCTCAAAGTGGCTCAAAATCTGCAGAAAAACACACAAAAAACATGTAAGTTTTTCTTTTCTTTGAATATTGCCTGGGTAGTACTTCTATATCCCTGCTTATCTGAGTCCTACTTGTCTAAGCTTGTAGTTTCTTTTTTAAAAGTGAGTGACAAGGATTTTTCCAAGTCAGGCTACTTTAGTGAAAAGATTGTTTTAAAAATAATTCTTTCTTTCAAATGGACTCTTTTGTGACTTGAAAAAAGCCTAGTCCCACTCATTATATTGAAAAATTCAAAACTGAACTCAACATCTTCTATGAAATGCAGATTTGGAGTTGCACATATGCACTATGTCTAGGTATAGATAATGGCATAGGTATTGTTGGGGAATTATTGAGTTTACTAAAGCTGCTTAACTATGAATATTTAAGATGAAATTGCAGGATGATTTCTAACCACCCAAGATTTAAGTTTGTCAAATGCTCTCCTGTTAGCCGTAGCAGGCAAATTGCTGGCAACAAATTGGACCCTGGCAAAGCTTTGAAGTTTTTGTATGATTGAGGGCAGCTAAGTCTAAATGAGATGAGTGAAAGCCAGGTTAGAATGCGGCACAGAAAACTGCAAGTTTTATTACACATTTACTTAAGCTTTACCTTCTGTAGTTTGGGTTTCTGTTGTGAGCTTCTACAAGGGTATGAAGCACAACATTGCCAACTTGGCAAGAAATTATCAAACCCTAAATCTCTTTTGGTTCATAAGAGAATTTCTGTTGTTTTTTGAAAAAAATTGAGTTGGTAATAGGACATTTAGGAGAACCCCTTCTGATGGTGCCTTGGATTGTCTTGTGTTCATTCAACAAGCAGAGCCAAGAGCCTTTAGCGCTGTATTTCTGTGTTTGTCTGTACCTGTATTTCTGTCTTTCAGTTTTATATCTACAGCATTTGCCACATGTGCTCCTGCTTTTCTGCTGGTACTCACTGTAATGCACTGTCTGGTCACCCTCAGCTCTCACAGAGAATTCAGGGTTTGTCTCTACTAGAATTTGAATTGTAATGTTTGTCTGTGCCATGTTGAGTACACATGTAACACACACAGCCACTTTTCCTCAGAGCAGTAAAATTGGTATCTATTAAGCAGCTTTTCAAAAATGGTTTTCTAGTTGTTGGGAACAGCACATAATTAAGTATCTCTAATTCAGATCCCAAGTCTCTTCTACAAAGTATCTCTTAGTTAACTTCAGAAAAGCCATGTCTATTTTCAAGCTCATCTGATTCTTCCTGCATCTTCTAAGCCCTACAGAAACACTTCCGTCACAGAAATGCTGTTTCAGCCTTGCCTTGTCTCTAGGCAAATGTCCATTCGCTTGGTGAACATTGATGAGCCCTGGACAGTGCAGTGACAGACTGTTTACACAGAACACATCTCATTAACTCTGGGGGAAAAAACCAAACAACTTGTGTCAGTTTTGAAGTGAAACTGAATTATGGGTGGCCACTTCTTGCCATCCAAAGTTCCGAGAACTTGTGGTGTTACTTCAGTTGAGATGCAGCAATTTCTAAGAGCTAATTTGTATATGGATATTGCCTACAGAGGACTCTGGGTATTGATTCTGAATAAAAAGTTCTGCTTAACCTGACTTACAAGCTCTCCTTGAGTTCCTACAAGGGAATCTCAATAGACCAAGACTTTTCCTTTTAATCCTCCTTTTTCATGATCTTAAAGCATCCCAAATGTTGCCTCAGCACTGATGATATGGGCAGCAGTAACCTTGAAGATTTTCTTTCAAATGCCCCATATCTTCTCACATTTTGAGCTGTGTCAGGTGTAGGCCTACATTACACTTTCTGTAGCCCTTACCTCCTAAAAGTAATCCTAAGAAGTCATGATAGATAAGTAAGTTATTAATAACTTACTTATCTATCATGACTGTAAGTTATTAATCATCTCAGGCCAACTTAGTTCTGTGACTATATCTCTTCCTAAAGAAATAATAAAGAGCTGGGAAGAGCTATAGCTGACTTTAAGGAAGTTAGTGAAACCATTAGCAGCTAATACACATTCTAAGGTCTGTTTGGGTTTTGTGAAGATAAAACAGTACTGACTCAGTTATTTCCAGTGCACTGATAATTCTGCAATGCTTATGCTCTGCAATTCCTTATGCTCTGTTAAAATAACACAGTATCCCTTATTTTGAAAATATGTTGTCTGTATTCAAAAATTCAGACTCTCTAGTTTGGGTGGAATGTTTCTGAGGAGATTCCTTTCTTAGCTTTATGTTACTGCCTTCCCAAAAGATAGGAGGTAGCTTCTTAAAACCATGAGGGATGATATTACAATTTTTATTACAATACATCCCTCTGCCTGTTTATGGAATCTAGCTGAGAGTAGTGTCTGGAAAGTGCATAGCCTCTCCCAGCTTTGGTTGTCCCAGGCAAACTCTGGGGTATATTGTCATCCTTATCTGATGTTTCATAAGGTTTCTAAATTTGTTTGTCTGCAAGTAATAGTATTTAATCTTCTCTTTCATGACAGATATGTATAATATAATGTTTGGTTGGTTTATTTGGTTTTTTTCCTAGAAAGAAAGACTGCCAAAAATTAAATGCTAGGCAAGTAATTATGCATCTATAATGAGAAAGGACACGTACTCAGCAAGTATTATGGGGTTTATTCTTTTTGCAGGAATACCTCTGGTCTTGCTTGAGGCCACCAGACAGTAGAATTTAGGAGAAGTCTGTGATATTTCTTGGAGATAGCATTCTTGCACAGAAAGGAAATTTCTTATACAACAGATGCTAATCTAAATGTTCTGATCTCTTGATCAAATGCCCCATAAAGCAAATATTTCCATGGGCTATTTGATCAGACTTGACAACATCTTCAGCTTGAAGGAATAATGCTAATAGTAACTTTTTAAATTCAAACCCATATAACTTCCTAGTAACTTCCTATATAATAAATAAGAATAGATATCAACTCTTATTATCAGTGCTGCCCAACATGTTTACCCCAGCTGCCAAGCTACAATCTCTTTTACTACGGCAGTCATCTTTTTGGTTTCCCTTTAATATTAACAGAGTGTTTATTCCTTTACCCTCTTTAAACTCTGCCCAATCACATAGCAGTTCCCCTAAAGGCTGCAGAGAAATCTGGAGAAATATGTGTGTTTTAATACTAGCTGTATGTCATCCAGGATCCCACTGGAGATGACATTATTACTTTTCAATGTCAAGAGCTGGTCACATGGGAGCTGATGTTTTTTTTATAATCAGCTGCGGAGAACTGGTGAGGGTGAGCTCATTTGCAGCTGAGTATGTTTGAACTTTTGCACCTTTCAGTACCTTTCTGTGAGCAGCACTCTCTCCAAGTGGATGTGTTAGGGAGTTAGGTTTCCAGTAAATGCTGAGATCTTACAAAATGGCCACAGGAAATGAAAATTGCAAAATAAAATAGAACTGAAGAATTATGATGGTGATTTTTGAAGCAAAGTAGTTTCATATGGGTTCTGTAGGAAAGGATTATTATGGTTTAAATATCTGATTTGATTTGAGTCTTCCATTCACAGAATTACTCAAAAGACTTCTTGAATCTAAGTGAATCTAAGTCATATTACTCAAAGCAGATTCCACTTACGCTGGCCGGCCATCATGCTGTGAGTCTCCTGGGAGATGCTGAGCACCCTTAACTCCTGTCTGAAGCTTCAAAAAATGGTCTTTTGTCAAAGCCTTGAGAAACATATCACATCTGCTTCCCTGGAACAATTTCCAGACAATATGCATTTAACTGACTTTTGGTGAGGAATAAATGGAAATCTAGTGGCACATCTGGTGCTGCCTTCAAATTAATTTACAGTGGTTAAATAGATTTGAACTGGCACTCACTCACATGAAGAACCTGTCATGCAGCTCTTTGTTCACCCCACTAACTAGGCTATTGAACAGTGTCTTTTGCCTTAATACAGATTTTGCTGAAAAAACCATGACATTTTGCACATGGCTGGGCTTTAAGGCAGTTAATGGAATTGAAGCAAAGAACTCCCAGCACAGCAGGAAACTCAGATAACAGGAACAATTGTTTAGTCAGCACATTTCTGCTCCCACAGGAGCTGAGGCTAATTATCAGGGCCAAGGCATCTAGCATCCAGAGGGGTGAGGAGATAACAGCACAACAGCATTTCTCTGCACAACTGCCCTAGTCAAATTTATTTACACATTCTGGAGAAAGAATGCTTTTGAAACACATTTTCCTGGTGCAGATGGGGAAGTGTAGATAAAGGATCCATGTAGTTGTCCTACGAAGTTTTCACAACAATTTGCAGTTTGGAAAGCAGCTGAGGCAGTTTATACAGTGCCATCCATACTCCATACGGGTTGACCCTGGGTAATTTTGGAAAAGATGTATCAAAGGGAAAAAGGGGTTTACAGAGGGAAAGGATTCAAGTCTGGAAATTGTCTCTATGCAAAACAGACACTTTCTTCCCCCCCCCCCCCCCCCCCCGCCACCCAAATTTAACGAAACGTCAAATAACATTCCACAGCCATCAAAGCATGTTCTCTTATCAACAAGCTGGCTTTGAGTTAACAGCATACTTATTAATCTTTCTCTATTTTCTTTACTAAACCAGATCATAAAAGGTGAGAAAGAACAGTTTTGTCAGAGCACTTTTATGAGTTAAAAGCATTATTTTGTGCTTAAGGTGCTGGGCCAGATCTTTGAACATGTGGTTCAGATCCTGCATTTCCTGTGTGACAAAATATATTTGCATTTCAATTCCCCATCTGCAAGGTGGGGATCATGTTGTTTTCTTGTTTTACAGAGGTGCTCAGTTCATGTAGTTATGTGAGTGCCTGCATGGCCCAGTTCAATGAAAATGTGACTTTAAACTGTGTACAGCGGTTGATTACTTAATGTTTTGATTATCCAGTCCCAGCTCTATCACTGTTTTCTGTGCCTTCAAATTATTTTTTCCAATATTGCCATTCATAATATGAGAAAAATGTTGCTTTCTTACTTCCAATGGCAGTTGTATTAATAAGTTGTTTACAATGCTTCCAAAAACGTGCTGTAAAGATGAAAATTATTTCAGTCGTGTGAACTCCATCCACTAAGCTATCTTTTGCAAAGAGAGTCCTTCCACTGTTTTTTGCTGCTTCTGCTCATAGAGCTTCTTCCCTGTTGTTTCCTATACGTGAAAAAGTCCATTCAGGCTTCACACATCACTATCCCCCAATTTTCAGATGTACAAATCCAGCTGCAACATCGTGAAAGATGAGGAATGAGAAAATGATAGTTGTAGTCTGATGTTGGCCAGAACTCAGCTGAGATTTTATCTTACCACTGCCTTTAGTGTCCAGGGAAAGGCACTGACCTGTGGGCCCTCTTCCAGCTCATGCCTACTTGGAGTGCTGGTCCTTGGCCGACAGCCCAGCAGAAAGAGAAGTCATGAAACAGGAGAAGTCTTTGAGTCAGCTCCTGAAATAGGTGGAGCAGTCACAGGCAATGAAGTCTTTTTACCATTCACTCTGGGATACATCTTTCCTTCCAAAGATTTCATTGTTTCCATAGCTTCCTGACAGTTTTCCAGCAAGATTGCAATCTCAGTCTACAAAGCACCAGGAGACTGATTCTAGCTGAAAATGATCTGTGCTAAACAGACAAGTTTCTGAGGACTCTACTTTTCTGTAAGGGAGCAGATTTTTTGGAACAAATTCTGCAGACATCTCCTTTAGGCTGATCATTTCTTTTGAGAGTTAGTTGAGGGAACCCTACTAAATTGCTACACAGGACCACAACTTTCCCAAATGTAAATATGCTGATTATCTGGTCCTGCTCTTATATCATAAGAATTTTTCCTTTCAATCTTTCACTGAAAATCACAGAATTGTATTCTCAAAATTACTGATTCAAATGTTTAACAATCTGTTTATAATGCAGTATTTCTGTAAATTGTGTGCTGGTTCTTTTACTGCCTCCTAACTGAAGGAGTGTGTTTTTCTGTGATGAGGGAATTCTTTTCACAGTAATGCAAGAAGGCTCAGCAAATTGTGTCAATATCCTTCTTGAGCCAAAAAAACAAAAGGAAAGCAAGCAAGCAGGCTTTTGAGGAAGGATTCAGCTTTTCACTCCAGGATTCTTACTCAGAGCAATACACATTCTACAATTCCAGCCTGTTCCTGACAAATACAGAGCACATTGCTTTCTCATGAACAAACATTTTCTAGTAATTTATGCATGTTTGTTTGCGTTAATTGAAATTATAAACTAGATGTTTTGAAAAATGCCTGGGATATCAAGAAATTGTACACAGATCTGGTCATATGTTCCCTAGAAGCACACCACAAGTTGTGGGGTTCCTCAGGACCCCACCCAAGGATAACCCAAAGTTTGTCTGAAACAAGAAATGCTGAGGGATTTTTTCAGGTTTCCCCTTATCCCTGGGGGAATAATTGCTAACAATTTTTTTGAGGTGAGTTTTGAAAGAGGATGATCAGATAATACAACACAACTGCTTATGTAAAACAGAATATAAATAGAAGATAACAGGGTGCAGCAGGGATTGGGTGCATTTTCAATGTGAGACAAAACTTCTTTCTCACCAGTCTAGAAATGTTTAGTAAACAATCAAATGAGCACTGTGTGGTGTGTCTAGGAAAAACCATTGCTTAGGAGCTGCTCTTGAGTACCACATACAGTTTTTAGAAAGTCATGCCTTTTATCAAACTATCCAGAGGAAAACATTTGTAATATGCAAACCAGTTTGGGTTTTGCTAGTTCTACCAGCTGGTCTAGAAAAAGGTCACTTCCTTTGTAGCCTATTGTAGCTACCGCAACACTGCTACATTTTAATGCTGTTACATACTCCTGAATCAAAAAGGGTATAAAGGACCGGCCTATGAAATCTATGGATCTCCAGCAACTTCAGTGGAGCTTCTTTATATTTACGTGAAGTAAATCAGGCCTGGGTCCTTCTTTGAGAGCACTGTTAAGGAGAGTTTCAGGAAGTTGTTTCAGAACATTGATACAGATAGTTGTATAGATTTGAATGCATAAGAGTGGTGCGAAAGTATAATTAAAAACTAAGACAGTATCTAGAAAGCTGATAAAAAGTAGATCAAGTAATAAAGTGTGGTGACAAATATTGTGAGCAGGCAGGACTTTTACATCAGAAATTCAGTGCAGAGAAGTTCATTCTCAAACATAGGTCAAATTTCAAGATGCTTCCTGATAACATGGGAGGCAATCTGTGCCTGCATGCAATTCCTCACTTAGATAATGCATAGGAAACACAATGATTTAAACTCGCAAGGCATCTGACCCTGTGTGCAGTTGTCTAGAAAAAAAATTATATACAAAATACTATCAGAGCCTTGTGTATATTGTGATTCCATAGCAATGGAATTTGCTGAAGATTTGTGGTCTTAACTCCTGCTTTTTATTAGTCATTATATAAAAGGGAATGGGAAGGAATTTGGAAGTTGTCAGGGAAGTCTCTGTAGTGGGCACTTTGCAGACATCTAGTAAATGAACATAGATTCTAGAACAGGAAACTGCACCAGAAGATGTAAATGACCACACTAGATGCAACAGCTGTGATTAAAAGATAAAAAACCAAACCAACAAACAAACACACACACCCCTGAAAAGAAAAAAAAAAAAAAAAAACCAAGAAAATGGGAGGTAATTGTGACAGTGGTCACAAAGGTTCTTGGATGAGGGAAGAGACTCCATGTTCAGAAGGCTTGATTTATTATTTTATGATATATATATATATATTACATTATAACTATATTAAAAAGAAATAGAAGGACAGGTTTCTTCAGAAGCCAGCTAAGCTAAGAATAGAATAAGAAGAATGAAAACAAAAGGCAGCTCTCTTGGACTCTGTCCAAGATAGCTCCGTCTTGACTGGCCATTAATTATAAACATCCAAGATGGCCCAATCAAAAATCCACCTGTTGCATTCCACAGCAGGAGATAACCGTTGTTTACATCTTGTTTCTGAGGCCCCAGCTTCTCAGAAGGGAGCAAAATCCCAAGAAAAGATTTTTCACAAAAGATGTCTGCGACAGGTAATAGCTTACAAAGTGAGTAACATTCTAGTGTGTATGACTAGTAAAATACCTTTAACATTGCCAGCCAAGCATCATCAGTGTACTGAACTATACTTTAGTGTTAACTGTGAGAAGAATGAGCTCTGATCATCTGGAAGGGATGGAAGGCAAATTTGGAAAGGAAAAATTCTCTTTAGAAATGGAACAATTAACCATCTCACTGCAGAGTAATCCTCTAACTCTGATTTCTAGTCATACTCATCCCATAAGGCCAGGCTGACCCTCTGACCATTACAGAAAGTTTGTCATGCAAATGTAACTGCCAATAGCTGAATATGAAAAAAAATATAATGAGTATGAAACTGAAGAGCTTCTTTGGACTGTTTGAGTCAATGCTCAAAATATTTTTTTAGAAACTCTTACTCATCAAAATATAAATGAGAGAGTTGTGAGATTTCTTATATTCCAGAATGTTTCATACTGAGTTCTTAGGTACAAATCTAACATGATGATTTTTAATTAATCAGATCTTACGTTCTATTTAAATCTGACTTCTTTTAAAAGATTTATTTTAAATTTCGATTTGCAACTCTCTTTTAGCAGGTCTGAGATACATTCACACTCCCTTCTGATAATATTTTGTGGTGATAACAGAAGCCCAGATTGTTCTTTTCTCATTTTATTTTCATTTTGACATCTGTTTGTTGGTTACCTTTACATTGTGCTTCCTCAGCTTGGGAACAGACTAAAGAAACAGCAGCCACAGCATCATGCCAGGACACATGTGCAGAGCCTGTGGGGCCCAAGGAGGGGAAGACAAAGTCAACAGAGTGGAAGTAATCACTGTTAATCAAGCAGAGTTAATTACCAGCAGTCCAGTTCAGTGAGCTTGGCACTGCAGTTTACAAGGGCACATCTTTGAATTACTTTCCCCATCTCTGCTGGAGCTTTTCTAAGAGTCAGTTTGTGATGTGTAGAAAGCAAATTTGTGGATATGTCTCTGCCTTATTCTTCTAAACATGATTTTAGGAATCCCAGATTTGACTGATGGCATTCCAGACTAGCACAGCTCCACTGGAGGAGCTGTCATTGTCTGGCCATGATTGGGTTAGTGTGTGTTTGGGGGGCACTTGGCAGCTCTCAAAGTGAATACAGTTAGGTATTCACAGGGACCTGTTGCCTTGGGAAGGCAAAAGCCAAGGGAGGATCTGATATCATCAGTAGATCATGTTCAGACATAGTCAGAGGATTTTGTAGAATTTCCAAACTCACTCAAAATTGTGCCTGAACACAGCCTAGACAAGAACTTAGATGAGCACTATAACAAGGAGAGAGAGTTCTACAGAACAATGCAAAGAGGTATTGAGGAGTCAAAGAACAAGTAGTGAATTCACTAGAGCCCGAGGGGAAGCTAAACACTACTTACAGCTTTTTGAGGCCATAGAGAGTGTTTCAAACTGTCTGTATTTAAGTAGGCTCCTCATTCTAAACAGCAGTGCCAACCTTAAAAGTCTTTTCTTTCCTCTTTGCTTTTTTTGCTTTCCATTGGAAGAAAGTGAAGGGAAAAAAGATTGTGAGGTTCTGTATAAAAACCTTGAGGTCCACAAAGTGCAATCAGCTGCTATAGCAATAAGATTTATAAACAATATAAATATAAATCTTATTTTATAATAAGATTTTATAAAAATCTACTCACAAACTGTTGACAGTCCTTTAAAAACATAATTAATCTTCTTGCACCTCTAATATAATAAATCCAGTTTGGTAAATGCCTGCTCTGCTCTTTAGAAATCTTTAGAAATGTTTTACCTCTGCTTTTGCCAGTACTATCTTATGCAGTGAAGAACAAATTCCTCTTATCTATGACCTTACATATTTGCTCATTTGAATATCACTCATTTAGGTCCCTTATCCAGACAGGTTCTTCACGAATGTAGAATCCAATCTCCTGAGCAGCCTAGGACCCCATCTCTGAAGATGTTCTCTGTGTACCCAATTCAGATCAAGTTAATTCCTTTAATAATGGTGACCCATTCCAAGAGACATTTTATTATTTTAAATAAAATTAATTTAATATTTCTTCATCTCTGTTAAAATATCTAATCTCTTAGCTGAGCAATACATTTGTCTTTTTCACCTCTTCTTGTCAGTCATATCTCATAGTTAGGCCATTAACCAAATAAGCAGGTCATTGTCCTTGCCTTCAAATGATAAATTGCCAACTTAAATGAGAAACTCTTATTAGTTTTTTTAATTGTAGTTCATCACATTTCTATTACTCCTGACTTATAAAGCAATCTTTCTTGTATGATAATCTTTTCCCACTCCTTATACAATATTTTATCACTATACTGAAAATGCCTCCCTCTGTATCATCAGCAGATTTCATTAATTTCCTCCTATTCTTTGTGCCAAGGCCATCCATGAGAGGATTTTATAATACTGAGTTCCATAAACAGTCCTGGAAGATGCGTCTCTGCAATCTTCCTTGAACTCTCAGTGATAAATCCTCATTCTCTCTTTCCCCTACTCTCCTTGCCAAATCCTCTTGCTATTACCATACTCATTTTTATTCACATAGTTAGGTGATTCCTATGCTATTTCATATCTTTTCCACTTTAATTTATGAACTGTATGAGAATACTTTACAGAAGTCATGATAAATTCACTGTATTTTCTTTCCCTAAAAAAAGCTGATTGCTGTCTAAAACAATGGCAGCAGAATCCATTTCTTTCATAAACCCAAACTCTATTTTATCCTATGTTTTGCTACCTTTATGCCTTGTAGAATATTTTCCCTTGCAACATGTTCTAAAACCTTGTATACTATACTAAGTTTACAAGTGCATCAACATGTTCTTTCTGTATTCTTAAATTCAGAAGTTTGTTTCCTATTCAAGATGGAAAAAATAGCCCCCATTTTCTTTTGGTGTCTTTGGCAGATAATCATTCATTTCTGACTTACTAACATTGCACAGTGATCCATTTTTTAAACAAATAAAATCTCCTTCCACCTCCCTTTTTTTTTTGGTCTTTTGATAATTCATACTTTGTTGCTATTTTTTCTCATCTCCAAAGCAGATTTTTTTCCTAAGTTTTTGTTTATTTCTAACATATTTTTTCAGGTAGCTGCTCATCCATTTACAGTAAAATCCCTTCTATAAGGGTTATGGAGGGTTTTTAAATCTCCTATTTACCAATCCTCCCAAACTTTCTCAACCTTCAGGACTCCAAACTATTCTGTCCACACTACTTCTCCAAATAGTTCTCTTTCTTTTATAAAATTTCTTCCTTTTTTTTTCTAACACTTCCTTTTGGTTATATACAATAATTTAATTTATAGTGATCTGATGTAGCTCATAATCCTCAGACCCAAAATTATTTTATGCTACTGTTGTAGAGAGTTGGAGCAAAGACACAGTCCTTACTCAGCAGCATTTTTTCAGTAAATTCTCAAACTTTTTCCTTCCTCACCTAATGAAAAAAATACAACAGAAAAGGAATGTATTTCTTCTATTAGAACAGCACATCTTTCAGTTCATGTGATGGACGCTCTTTTTACCCAGTCTGTGATTTATAGTGAATAAGACACTGATGCATTCAATATATAGTCTTTTCTCCACAATGAAAAAACATTATCTCAGTTTTCTTAAAGACACTTTTTACCAATTCCAGTAATGCCCAGTTTATTCTTTGAGTCTAGAGCCCTGCCACTTGAATAATCCTGATAATTTTCAACGGACTAAGTTTTGGGCATGATATTCTGAGAAGACATAAGAGAATCAGGTCCTAAAAAAAGGCAGTGATGGTTGCTGAGGGATGTGAATTTTTATTGTATTGCAAAGGAGTGTGCTAGTAATTATGGAAAGAAATTCAGGTTAAAAAAAGGATATCAGCAAAAAATATACTAAGACCAAAATACACTACAGTCTGGAGACATCTTCCAAAGGGAATCTTGGAACCAGAAAAGTCTCGGACTTTTAAAAGCAGGTTTGACAAAGCAATAGACTAGAGCCTATATTTTTAAGCTGGCTAGCAGAGACTTTTTCCATCTGTAGCTTCCCTGTGTAGCTTCCATGTGTCTGTGTTCCCTACCTTCTCTTTTCCTGACAGATGTTCTACTCCTCATTAAATAAGGAAGTATCAGATCCTTTTACTGACTTTTCTTCAGTTTTCACTCACAATATAACCTCAGATTTAAATTGCTGCTGCACTGCTTTGATCTATTCCACTGAAATTAATTCCAGGTAATTTTTCTCTCTGATGTACAGTTCCTCTCCGTGGCCCAGCAAAGGAGGGAAAGGAAGAAAAAATGCTACCTGCATTTTAACAGTTCTGTGAATGAAACCAACATACATTTAATCACAGCTTGCAACCTGTGGATAGGACTCAAAACAAGGTGTTTTTTATTCATTGTGTTTAATATCACACACAGAAGTTTGAGGCACCAATGGCAGGTGATCAGTTTTTGTAAAACTACTTCCCATATCTGTAATTTCTTTACAATCTTTCTCTGTATATTGTCAGACTTAAATGCATTGCCCCCTCAAACAAAGGGCTGGAGTCATTCTTCATCTCTCAGGGTTAACTAATCCATCATTAGATGAACACATGCAGGTCCACATGAAATGTTTGCTTTGAAAGCCAAGCTTTTACACCAGAATTTGAAATTTTATTCACTTGGACAAGCTGATTAATGGTGTCAGCATTGTTCATTTGCTTTGCAACACATAGTGAGCAGATGTTATATTGGCTTGTTGGCCCACACTGAGCATGAAGGGGTAAATCCTTTGAGACCTTGCTTTTGTTACTAGGTCACTTACCAAAAGGTCAATAAGTCTGTTTTATACATAAACATGATGTTGATTAAGCTGAGATATTTTGATTCAGTTCTTCTGGAGCGCTTTATATTAGAAGCACAAGGTCAAAACCTGCCGTGTCAGACTAGGCAAAACATTGGCTCACTGTAAGGGTAGTCTTTTCTGTGAAGGTTTCCTTGTTGAGCCAGTTGTGGGGTGCTATCATTACAGTTTGCATTTTTTCTCTCAGGAGGCATGCAGGCAAGTGCTGTAGGAATAAGTAATGTCTTTTCATCAATGCAGTAAGATGTAAAAAAAGAATGTTTTAGGCATGCAAATCCCTCTTTAGGTGTGAAATGGAAACCACGAACTAGAGAGTGAGAAGGAAAATGTTCTTCAAAAAAATCTGGGTAAGTAGATCTAGGAAGAAAACTAAATGTTAGCAAGAAAAGGAATAAGCCATACATAAGCATTTTTCTCCAACACGGGCTAAACTTCAGAAATTAATCCACTGAAGGAAGAATACAGCTGGCAGAGGAGAATCAAGAGCATTGATATAAATGTCAGAAACATTTTACCATGAATTTTAAGTCAGGTATGAAGTTTCCCAAAGCTCAGGATGTATTCAAAACCAGAGTTTTTACATTAAAAAATGGAAGCTGGAAGCCTAAATTATTTTTTGTCCTGGGAAAAAGATTCTGAATATGCTACTCTCACAGACAGAAATAAAATTATTATCTCCTTATCTCCCTACCTTCTGAAAATTTAATGGAGTTATTAATTGTATTTAATTTACTAATGTATTAATTTTATATGTATATATACAAATATCAATACATCAATTTGTTAATTCACACATGGGATGTTTGTTTTTGTTTGTTTTTCCTCAGAATTCTTTCTTCATCCTTGCCAAAAAGAAGAAAGAAAATAAAAAATACATGCATTAATCCCATGCAGGTAAAACTGAATCTATTTCAGTGGATGCCAGATATGATTACTCACAATGCTCTCAGATCTTACAGCCTTCCCCAAGGCTCAGGTCTTGCCTCCCAAGTGAACCTCTAACATCCAGTATTAAATCTCCAAAACAGATTTTATAAAATAATTTTTAGTATTTGTTATATTTAAATATCAGAAGCATTATACTATCCTTTTTATGGCATACAATGTTTGAATGTAAGCTACATCAGCTAGAATGACACAATTATATTTACATGAGTCTGCTGGTGGGGAAAACCTCTTACTTTACAACTGTTCTTGTATCATAAGTTCCTGGGAGCTTGGTTGTTTAGCTTATGCTGAAGAGAATGGGTTCAGCCCTGGAGGTCCACAGTCACTGTCTGCTTTTGAAGGGTATGACTAATATTTAGTTCAATATTTTATTCACATCTCTAGAAAGACAAATGTAAAAGAACAATGACATATAAATATACCTAAACTATAGCCTATATTAAGTATATTTCCTGTTAATTACCTGTAGATTGTATTTCTTTCCCTAAGCATACGTATCTGATTTACTTGCATGTTATTAAAATAAACCTCTGTCTTAACAACCAATGCATTGCAACCTGTTTGCTTAAACTGTTGAGAGTTTATATGCACTAAAAGCCTAAAATTAACAAGGCCTTTACTTATTGGACGCCTTTAATATCAGGCTCAGTTGTGACATGAAGTGGTTTCTTGCAGCAGTGCGACTCAACTGTCAGCGTCCGGCTAGCTCCAGCACTGCTAGCAGCACGAGGGGGCACTTCTCCCGAGAGCTGGCTTCAGGATAGCGCCTAAGGCAGTGCCCAGCTTGCGGCTGTAGGCACACCTTGTGCAGGACGGAGTCTAGTAAAGGCTGCAACCACCGGAAAGAAGACTCCAACTGTGGCTTAATCCAGGCTTTAATGAATCCCAGAGGGACCGACAAGAGAAGACCGGGGGCGGGGGGGGGGGGGGCGTCTGACAACCGGTTTCAGGTTTTAAGGGATAGGGAGGTGCCAGGCATTGGGCCAATGGGGGTGCAGTGGGGAGTGGGGTCCAAGGGATTGACACCTGGGCAACACCAACGGGAAACATTCCGGGGAGGGGCCCCGGTTCCTCAGCCAACCATCGAACTCCCCTGCTGGAACATTCCAGCAGTAAGGGTGGGGAGTGAGAGTGATTGGCGGGGCACCGGGGAGGGATCAGAAGAAAAAAAATACAAGGGTTTCCAAGGAAACCAGGGCGGAGTTTAGGGGATACATTGTTGGCTGAGGTGGAGCCAGGAAGACAGACAGCTCCAAAGGCGGGAAGGGAGAACTGGGGCAGAACCATTTTCAGACAGAAGGGGATTGGAACAAACGAACCTAATAACTTAACAAAACACACTGCAACAGTTTCTAACAGGATTCGTCACCTTCCAGCTGACTACATCCTTCCCCTTGAACAAGAATTTGCAGGCAAAATAGCTACTGAAAGGTCAAGGGATGAAGAAAAGCAGCCCCATGAAGAGAATGGCATTTTTTCATTCTGCCACTTAAGTTGAAGTCTTCCTTGCTTCCTTGCTTCCTTGCTTCCGTGCTTCCATTTGCATAACAGAGTTGATCATCTGGCCTTTATTACAGCAGACTGAACATAAATCATTACTGAAACATTAAATACATCCTAGAGAACACTGCTCACTGACATAAAAATGAAGGTGCTATTTTTGCCTAAGGATACTGGAGGTGATAAAAGAAGCATTTCAATGTTGCTGATGGATTCTCGTTGTTACAGCTTCCATGGGAGGCTGCAGGAGGTTTTCACGGTCATGCTGAAAGAAGGGCTTCTTTTAGTTCACCTCCTTTCTCCCATTGCTGTGAAGCTGTTTAAAAGACTGGACCTTATATCTCAGTATATAACTTACCACCAAAGTCATCCCCATTTTTAATACCCTCATGGACTTAACTGGGCTCCAAACAGGAAGATTTCATCTTACACTGAAATATAATCATGTACTTAATGGTCACCAACCTAACGAAAAGACCCTCCTGATCTGCAACATTTTACTGAGCCATTCTGCTGAAAATATGTTTATATATTATATTTATGTATTTATTTTATATTTATTTTATAAATATATGTGTATGTATATAAAATTATATCTATTATTTTATATAATGTAAAATATACATTACATATATTATGTATATATTTTATATATTTATATTTCTGTCTGGAAAGACACTCTTTTTCTTCTCAACATACAAGTAGCTGCAGGCTTTAATTCCTAACACTTAGAAATATACTGAGAAGTATAGGTTCCGTACTTACTCAACCCTTTTGACAAGGATTGCCTAACTTTTACTTTTGCTAGAGCAAGCTGGGTTGCCATGTTTCCTCTGTCTGTGCATTAACAGAATTATTGCACATACACACTCAGTCCAGGACTTCCCAGGAAAGCATTGCATATCTGTGTTGCTGGACTTCATCTCAGGATGCCTATGAGTTACTGCTCCAACTTTCTGGTATTCAACATGGTAATTCCTTCCCTTTACATTTGCCCATGAGATATGATATAGTGAAACATTTCCTTCCCATCTGCTGCAACTGGCTGTCCAAGTACTTCAGGAGTCTCTCCAAATCCATTTTCACTAACATTTGTATTACTCCTATCTCATTCACAGGAGAGATTGACCCTACGAGGTTGCAATCTCATCCAACAACTCATATCTTTCTCACAATGTCTTGCCCAAAGAACACTTCAGGGCCTGTGTTGGCACAGAAGTTGAGGTGTTACACCTCAAGAGGAGTGGGGGAGTGGGTGTCATTTTCCCCTTATGTCTGAAAATGCAAAGAGACTGGGGAACTGAGTATTGCCAGTCCCAAATTTAAAAAAAAACAAAAAACCAACAAGGCTTAAAAAGACAATACTATTTAAAGAAGATGCAGGGCCAGGGAGTCTTTCTTCTATATTTGTTTTTACCAAACTTTGTGGTTGATTTTGGAATCTTTTAAAATTATTTTAACAATCAAAAGGGCCCAAACCCTACCCTTTTGTAGCATCATTTATCTGTCTCTATCTCTCTTATTTTTTAATTTGGATTTTGACTCTTGAAATCCTTGCACAGTCATTGCTTGCCAGCATCCAAGTGCTTGCAATAACAGAAAAAAACTCCCAAGTTTGTGGGTTTTTTAGTAACTGGCCATGCGGTTCTCCAGAGAGAAGAATTAGCTCTGTGCAGAAAACTTGGATCACATAAAACAATCCTATTTCTTCTTCAAATTTGATCAAAAGCTGTAGTATTTTTGTATGTCTTTATTAGCAAAGTGTAATATTTTCTTTAAAGCTTTTAATATTTTCAGGCTTTCTTCCATTTAAAATTATAATTCTCTGCTATTTCTGTTAAATGCGACACAATTTGTTTGAAGTTGAGTCATTTTTGCCAGCAGTTCTAGCTCTGAATTTCACCAGCACCGGTTAGGGCTGTCCATCAGCAGCACATTACTTAAATCTGCACAAAGGATATCAAGATTTTCATCATTAATCTGGTCTTTCTACAATATACTTTCACATTTTGATTCTCTTCTTTTCACTACAGTTTGTTTTACTCTTCACTGTGCTGATATGGTTGCAGCTCAGCTCAGGTCAGTTTGTGTTGGTGGGACTGCAACAAAAGATCAAACAAAATCAAGCTGCTCTCCAGTTTCTTTATCTGGAAGAGAAAGAGCTGATATCAACAATTTCATACCCCAAGTCACAATTTTAAGAACAGGCAAAGTACAAATTCTTGAAAGAAATTATTTGCTAAGGAAATGACCAATCTCATTTGCATCATTTTTGAAACAGAAAATTTGCTTGAATCTGTTCCTTTTGGATCTCAGCTTCCAGACATTGTCTTCACAGGTCCCAGGTTGTTACATTATAGTCTCACCTCAAGGTTCTGTTGACATCTGAGGCTCCCCTGTAGACAGCATTTGGCAGAAATATATTACAACTAAATATTACATTGGTCTCTGACAGTGATGTATGGACATAGTATTTTCTTTAGACTGGATACAAAGCCCTGAAACATGCCACACTTAATTCCTCTCTTTCACCTTTAAAAGGACAAAAGAAAGGGTGCTCTTAATTATTTTCCTCATCATAAATGTGATCTGTTCTCCTCAAGCATGTAAATGTATCAGTAAAAAGCTGCAGCATTTGAGGAGCCCGACATGTAAAGCTTTTCTATTTGCCACTGGTCAATGAGGTTGGAAGCATAAATCAGTGTAAACCAAATAATGATTCGACCTGGTATAGTGACTAAATCAATTCAGAGCTAATAACAAATAAGAATGCAGGCAGAGAAGAGAGCTAGAACAATACAGACAAGATACAGAATTTGGAGCAGGTGCAAGTCATGAAAGATTGTTTCAAACTGGGCTTTGCATGCAAGAAGAAAAGCTAAAAGACAAAACTAAATCCTGACAAAAATGCAATACATTAAAGAGAATTTAAAGAGCAGTATCTTAACTATGAAATAGAGAGGAAATGTATGGAAATAATTGAAATAGAATATTCATAGTTCCTGATTAAGCAAAATAGATACAGATTTAGGTATGCTCTTAATTCCCACAGAAACTAAAGCCATGATTAAAATTTTGCCTGTGCTTAAGTGCTTAATTAATCCTATAGTAATCATAGGCTCCTCCTTCAGTTTTCACTGAGCCACAGGATTCACTGTAGCCTGAGAATTGAAAATGCTTGATGCTTTGAAATGATGCTTTTGTTTGAATGAATAACACCCACAGTTATAAGATAGAATTAGTCTTTCATATTCTTTTAACTGTTCTTCTTTGAAGGATCTTAGTAGTACTGGCCATTGATCTGATAAACATGAACTTGTTTGAGAGTAGAAGACAGTAAGAGATCCTCCCAAATATTTTCCTTCTCTATTTACAGTGTTTAAATAAGAAAAAAAGAGCTTTTTTTCTTATCACCAGCATCCCTGAATTGTTTCATATAAACAGTGGAGTAAAAATGTAAAAATAAAAAATTATCTTTGGAATTTATGCTTCTGTTTTCCCCAGATAATGACTTTCAGCACAGTAAAATTAAGATGTTTCTTACTAAAATAATCCAGAACTAAATGTTAAGTGTTTATTCTCTTTCAAAAACACAAAACACTCAGCAACCAAATAACTCTAGGGTGTCAAATAAATGTGTCTTATGTTCATTCATAAGGCTCCTATCTGAAGTGAATTAATAATGAACCTCAGGTAAATATGTAATGGTGGCTTTATAATTGTGTTTCTGAGGATGAGACTAATTATGTACATTGATGTGAGTCATATATAACCAATACCCATTTTCCTTTCTAAAAGGATGAATTTAAACCCATTCTGCAACTAAGACTTTGTTGTTATTCTTAAAAAATAATCAGCATAATAGGCAATAAAAACTGGAGCAAAGAAAAAATGACAGCAAAGAGAGGAGTAGAATGATTTTTACTGAAAGCTATAACAAAACCTAGAAATTCCAAATGAGATTAAAAAAAGTTGCCAAAGGCAACAAAAGCTAGGTTCTAGAACATCTAGACCTGGAAGTATAGGACTTTCACCCATAGCACATCACTTGGTGCCTTAGAATCATACAGTCATAACAGGTCAGAAGGGACCTTCATGGGTTATCTAGTTAAACTCCTTGCTCAAACAGGTCTCATCAGATCAAGTTGATCAGGGCTAAAGGAGTCCTGAACATCTTTAAATATGGAGGTTCTACAACATATTTGAGCGACCCAGTCCAGTGTTTGACCATACTCATGGTATGCTTTTTCCTTTTTACCTAGAATATGTAATTTACTGTGCTGCAATTTGTGTCTGTTGGCTCTTGTGCCATCGTGGTGCACCTATGAGAAGAGACTGGTACCATTTTCCAGTCCTGTCCTGCCGTCATGTTGTTGTAAGAAGCAAGAAGGTCTTCTTTTCTCCAAGCTGAAAATATGCAGCTCTATTCACATGCATCATGTTCTCCAGTACCTGACTGGAGGCCTTTTGATTGACTCTGTTCCATGTGTCAATATTGCTCTTGTACTGGAGGGAGCCTCAAACCAGTGACAGTACTGAGATAAGGTGTTATGAAAGATCATTCCCCTGGCCCTCTTGTTAATACAGCTCAAGATGGTGTTGGCCACCTTGGTTGCAAGGGCACAGTGCTGACACACATTCAAACTGTCTTCTAGGACACAGAGGTCCTTTTCTGCTTCCAAACAACTCCCAGCCTGCATGGGGCTATTCCTTCCCAGATGCAAGACCTTGGAATTGCTCTGGTGGAGCTCTCTCTGAATAGCAGCCCTGCCCTTGAGCTGAATTCAGCTTTCGAAATGCAACAAAAGAATGTAAAATCTAGAGAGCTATGGTGGGAAAGAAGCCCAGCACTCAGAAGTTTTTCAAGGGAAATGAGAGAACCAGATGGAGATGATAGTTTCAGTTATCTCTAGAAGTTACTCACAATGGGAAGGAAACTACAGAAATGCTTAGTTGGCTAAACATTCTTCTATCAGCACTAAGGAGTTGGTTTGGTCTTTTGTCTTACCATATTAAAAAACAGTATTTGTGATGATTTCATAAGAGGTATTGGCAATCTGCCTTATGAGATTGGTATCATATGTTATTATATTTGTGTTTGCTTCCCACAACATTTTAATTTTGTATCCATTTTGATTTGATGGCAGTGACAGTTCTAAGTCACCAGCAAAATCAAGTCTTTCTTACACAATTTTTTGCCCCAGAGGAGCTGCCTGGGAACTCTCACAGACCAAAATATACAGTACTCTGCAGCTGGTGTACCTAAATTCATTTTGTGCTGGAATCTTCTCAGAAGGAAGATTCTGAAAGCTGTAGTTACCATCTGGATTTATCTAATTCTTCAGATTGCTCTATTACATGTGTTATAAATGATCAATCAAAAGCCAAATTATCAAAAATGCGAAAAGATTTATCTTTTTCCGCGACCAGAATACGGTCCTCAAAACCACCACAGCCAAAGAGACAGCGTTGAGCCCGGGATTGGCGCTGGGTGCACCTGGATCCGACCTCTATCGCATTGGATAGAGAGCTGCTTCTAGCGGAGATGTTTTATACAGTTTATTATGCCCGAGGCAAAGGAGTCCAAGTTTCTTTTGTAACTCTGCGTATTCATAGTTGCTTCTTTCAGAGCTTGGACAATTGCTGATTGTCCAGCTCTGCTTTTCTTGCAGAGCTGGACAATCACCGTTTCCTGGTTGATAGCCAGCGTTGATCGAATCCCGGGAAGTCACGTATTCACATGTATCTTTCTGGCAACTTCGGCTATCTTGATCAATGTTATCAACAGGGCGATGATCGCTCTTAGGTGTCTTCCAATGACTCAGGATAACGGTGATCATTATGCTGGGTGCATCTAATTGTAAGCTAAATGCCAATAGTTATCTTGCTGCCTTCAGGAATTTCGGAGTTTGAATAGACATCCACCTCTCAGGCTGCTTGTGGTCAGAGACTCGTTTGGATTTCACAATCTTTATAAAATACATTCTTTTATAGCATCAATTATTTCTAACCTATATTACAATCCCTCCCCTCTAATATCAACACATTAATTCATGCTCCCTCTACATCCCAAATTACTATTATCTATTTACTTCCTACATCTACCCTCCACCTTTAAGGGTCTCCTACAAAAAGAAAACTTTATTAAATTCTCATGCCATGCTCTCCTTGCAGGATTCCCTGATAACCTTTATAATTGTTCCCATTTGTTTTGACCTGTTTCTCAAATTTTGCCAAGACCTTGGCAGCATTGCTTGCACACTTCTCTTCCCCCAGGCTCATGATCTTTGACACGTTGTTTCTGGAAGCCAACTCTAGGTCCACGGGCACTACAGCTATCTGCATACCCTGTACCACGGAGTGTATCTGTCTAATAAAACAAGGTATTAGACATGGGAGGAATAGGACTCCTGCTACTGAACATAGCACAAAAAACATTATCTTGTTCCACCAGGCCCCATCAAATAATCTGTCCCACCAAGATGACTGCAAGATCAAATTCTATTTCTGAACTGGGACATGGGCCACGTTCTTTATTTCGGCTGCCAATCCCTTATGGTTTCCCCATAATCACCAATTTTGATACAACATTCCAATTCATTGAATTTTCCACACACTCCCCTTTCTTCGGCCAGCAAATATTCTAAAGCTATTCGGTTCTGGTACACAAAAGCCCATACCTGAGTGTGCTGCCGACTCAACAAGTCCAGGGCCTCTGAGGTGTGATTTGACACGATTTCCACCACTGCCTGCAGCCTGATCAACCAGTTCAGTAGATAGATTGGAGTCCTATATTCATAGCTTCCATCTTGAGCCCATGTGGCCAGCCCATAATAATCAATTATCCTTGCTGCCAGCCACTCCTCCTCCCCCCCCAAGTTTGCCTGCCACTTATGACAGGTATAATTTTCTTCAAGCTTCTTCTCTCCCTCCTCAGGGTCTCATATAGAGGAGTCCCTAGTAAGCTGCTCTTTGTTCAAGGAAGAGTGAAAAATACTGTCCGGATAATACCCAAAGTGCATGATCCTTTCCACCTTGGAGGTAACTCACTGTGTGCTTTCTTTCCACAAATCCAATAAATTCCATCTGGGGCTTTCCATCTGATATTAATTTTCCCTGGGTTTCCCCAATATTCTGTCAGTCCTGCCAAGGATTTGTAAGGATTAGCTCCGGAACTCTTGACCCAGTAAAGTCTTATCTGACCATTCCAATCAGAATTTATTTTGTTTTTCTGACTCCAGTACCCCGTAGGAGGTTCTGGTTGCCAGACTTTGCTCTTGCTATCCGAATTCACGGACAAAGTAGTTATACGTGGTGTGTGTCCCACCATTTCAGTATATTCTTTCCCCTCTCAACTGATGCAGATAGTTGCTGCTCCAACACCCATGCCTCATGTCTCTGTGCCAATTTTGAGACCCTTGGATTATCCCATTTCAAAAGCTGTTCTGGAGCCAAACCTTCACCCTTCCAAGGCCACTTCTCTGAAGTTTCGGCCTGGGCAAGGTAGTTCCCCATCAGTATATTGTTTCTCAAGCTGATCATACTGCTCACCCAAAGTTTTCAATCTTTCCTGTTCCACCCTTTTCTTTCTCAGTTCTGACTCCCTCCTTTTCAGCTCCTGAGTAATCTCTCTCAGTTTTCCCTCAGGATCTATTCCATCTTTGTTCCTTGCAAAACAGACAGCCCTATCATATTGCAGGCACACTCTATCATCATTTGCCTGTGCTAAGTCCAATATGATCGGCTCTCTGTTCAGGGTGAACTTGCTATCAAATTTTATATTTCTTCCCACCCAGTACATTTTCCTGTTCATCATGCACATTCCCAGCTTCAAATTGTCATAACACAATGGATTCACTTGGTGATACACTACAAAAATTGATTCTGTTTTTCCCCCAACCCACATTGTTCGGTTACATTGACCGCAAACAGGGATCGACATTGGTTCTACATTCCTTTTCATCACTCAGTGTTGGAGCTTGTCTGACTGCCCGTTCTGTGTCCCAGCCTTCAGATCTGAACACAAGATCTCTGCACAATTTGACCCAAATGCCATTTATCAAACAGTACCTGCCAGACTCCCTGATGCACTCCTCTGGGGTTTGGTATGCTGAGGTCCCCTTGTCCCTTGCTCAACTGGGACCATTTGAGTGCACTTACTACACTCATCCATGGAGCTCTGATTTCCGTCATGGATTTCCGTCATGGATTGGGGTCTCAATGTGCACACTCTGTGTCCTGCACATGGCTAGCCTCAGGCCAATCAGGATTCCCACTTCTCTGCCTTTGCCTCTGCCCCCTGGGGTGCCACCAGCAGTGAGGAAGACCATCTTTGTAGCAGCAGGAGTATTCTTCAGGGAATACATTCTCAGACCTTGCCACATACCTCCTCTTAAAGGCGCCCCACCTCGAGATCTTGACAGCATCTGAACTGCACGGTACTTTGATTGACTTCCGACACTCTACATCCAAAATTTCTGCCTTAGATTTGAGTTTTCCATGCAACCTGTTCTGGAAAATGTGGAACCACTCTTGTGAATCTAATTCAATAATTCCTAAATTTGTGGCTAGGGCTAGAATGCAGTCAGTCAGCTCAAGCTCCTCTTCCAGACACTGGGTGCACAAGCCCTTTGGCCTCTGCCCCCTTCTACAATATCTAACAAAAACCCCTTGACAATATTCACACTTGAAGTGTACAAAAGGATAGCATACACAATCTGACAGTATACAACTTATCTGTCAGTCATTTATGAGGACACTGGAGCTTGATCTTCAGGTCACCTGGAGAAGAGGTGATCCTCCACTAGGGAGCCTCCTCCTGATGCTCGACCTTCTTCACTCTGGATGCGTGTGTTCAACCTTTTTCCACTGTCCGTATGGCCGTGTCTGTTACCAGAAGGACATGAAAGGGCCCCTCCTAGTGAGGGGAGAGGGGTACGTCTTTCCATACTTTCACAAGTACTCTGTCACCTGGTTGAATTTTGTGGATAGCAAATCCCAGAGGGGCGCTCTGAGACACTATTGCCTGTTTGCTCAATTCCTGCAAGTTTCTTTTTATCGCTACTAAATACGGTTGAATTTGGCTGTCCTTCAGTCTGGGGTGTCCCACCAGCATCCCGTGCTTACATGGCATTCCATATAGCA
This sequence comes from Molothrus ater, assembly GCF_012460135.2. NCBI lineage: Eukaryota > Metazoa > Chordata > Aves > Passeriformes > Icteridae > Molothrus > Molothrus ater. The sequence goes on from NC_050479.2 coordinate 95,789,868, forward strand.
TTCTGAAGGGTGAGAGCCCCGTCTCTGAATGAGACATTGTCCTGATATTAAGCAAGGCAAGAGGGAGGCATTTCAGCCAGGACATCGGAGTTTCTAAAATTAATTTAGACAACTGCACCTTCAAAGTCTGATTCATCCTTTCAACTTGTCCCGAACTCTGGGGATGCCACAGAGTGTGGTATTCCCATCGAATGCCCAGTGCCGCTGCCATCTGCTTAATAATCTTCAAAGTCAAATGAGTCCCTTGATCTGAGTCTATGTAATTCACCACCCCATATCAGGGCACAACTTCTTCCAGCAATTTCCTGTACACTGTCTGAGTCTTGGACTGTGGAAAGCTTCCGCTCAATGGGTCAATTTGTCCAATATTACAAGCACAAATTTGAACCTTCCCACCTTGGGCAATTCAGTAAAATCGACTTGAATTCTTTCAAAAGGTCGGTATGCAACAGGGTGACTCTCCAGGATTGCCTGTCTCGCCTTAGTTCTGTTAATTTTCTGGCAGATCAGGCATCCCTGTCCCTCTTGTTTGGCCAATTCATAAATTCCTCTGCACCCGAAAAATTTCAAAAACTGTTCAGCCAGGGCCTAAGCCCCCCAATGTATTCACCGGTGCAGTCTCCTCAAAATTCTCCTGGGAAAACCTTTAGAGACTAGTTCTCTCCCATCCTGTAGTTTCCACTTACCTTCCTCCAATTTTCCCCCAATCTTCTCATAACGTTCAATCTCCTTTGGGGAGGGTTGAGGGGGGTCGTCTGGAACCTCAATCCCTTTGATCTCCGGGGTACTTACCGTCATCAGTGCTGCAGTTTTGGCCTCCTGGTCCACCAAGCTGTTTCCCCAGGTCCGGAGCTGCATCCCTGCCTGATGTCCCTTCACATGGACAACTGAAATTTCCTCCAGCTCCCTTATCGCTTACAGAATTTGCCGGATCAATTCCCCGTGCATCACTCCCCGTCTTCGTGTGTTGATCAGCCCCCTTTCCTCCCAAATTTTCCCAAAGGCATACCTAGAGTCTGTAAAAATTGTTCCCTTCTTTCCCTTCAGTCCTTTCAAGGCTCTCAGAACTGAGTACAATTCGCAAGCCTGTGCTGACCAACCTGCGTTCAGGAGGCTTGCTTCTATCACTTTCTCTGTTCACCTGTCCACAACTGCATATCCTGATTTCCTTTTTCCTTCAATCACTCTGCTTGAGCCATCTACAAACCATTTTTCCACTTCGTCTAAATCCTCTTCTTCCAAATCTGCTCTTATCTTTGTCTGCAATTCCACCGCTTCCACACAATCGTGGATGAGTTTTTCTGAAGCTTCCCCAAACAAAAACTGAGCCAGGTTTTGCGCTGTTGTTGTCCACAATTCCAAATCCTGTGAATGAATCAAGATGGCTTCATATTTCAGCAATCTAGCATCTGTAAGCCATTTATCTGCCTTCTGTTGTAGTATAAACTGCACATTGTGCAGTGCAAACTCTACCAAAGGTGCTCTGAAAGTTACTTTCTTGGCTTCCTCCACCAACAATGCTACAGCTACAATCGCTTGCAAGCACGTGGGCCAGCCCCTGCTTACAGGGTCCAAAAGCCTAGACAAGTAACCAACCGGTTTCCTGACCCCTGCCCAGTCCTGCATCAGCACACCACGTGCTGCGTGATTGCTCACATCCACAAACAACTGGAATGGCCGTCTCACATTGGGGAGGCTCAGCACTAGTGCTGCTGTGAGCGCTTCCTTGACTCCCCTGAATTCTTCCTCATCCTTTTCTGTCCATTTGATTCTGTCCGTGGTGAGTTTTTCATACAAAAACTTCACCTTCTCACTGTAGCCTTCGATCCACTGCTGGCAATATCCCAACAACCCCAGGAATTGCCTTACTTCTCTTTTTGTCCGTGGGGGTGGTAGGGCAATAATCCCTGCTACCCTTTCAGGATCCAACTTCTTTTTCCCTTTGGTTAACCAATGTCCCAAATATCTGACCTCAGGCTCTGTGAACTGCAGCTTTGACTTAGACACCTTCAATCCTTTTTCCCCTAAAAAGTTCAAAGGTACTCATCCTCACATCCTCCTCCCTCGGACCCGCAACCAACAAATCATATACATATTGTAGCAATTTTGTTCCATCGGTTGGTACAAAATGACTCAGCACTTGCTCAAGTGCTTGCCCAAAAAGGTTTGGAGAATCAACGAAGCCGTGAGGCAATGATGTCTGTTGCAGACATCTTTTCATTAAAAATCCTTTCTTAGGATTTTTCTTCCTGAGAAGCTGAGAGGCTTCAGGAACAAAATGTAAACAATGGTTATCTGCTGCTGTGGAATGCAACAGGTGCATCTGTGATTGGCCCATCTTGGATGTTTATAATTAATGGCCAATCACAGCTTGGACTCTGTCCGAGACACAAACCTTTATTATTCATTCCTTTCTATTCCTAGCTTAGCTAGCCTTCTGAGATGAAACTTTTCCTTCTATTCTTTATAGTACAGTTTTAATGTAATATATATCATAAAATAATAAATCAAGCCTTCTGAACATGGAGCCAACATTCTCGTCTCTTCCTTCACCTGAAAACCCCTGTGAACACCGTCACAGATGTCCATCTGAGCTGCTGCTTTCTGTTTGTTTCTGGGTCTTCCCACTGGAACACAAAGTAATCTCTGCTGTCCTTCGCTAAAGGGCAGGTCCAGAGACCATCTTTCAAATCGATCACGCTGTACCACGTGTCCTCGGGAGAGATGTTATTCAGCAGGGTGTAAGGATTCGAGACCATGGGGAACAGTGTCTTAGTCCTTTGATTCACGGCCCTTAAATCCTGCACTAGCCTGTAGCTACCATCCATCTTTCTCCCTGCCAAAATCGGGGTGTTTGGCAGGGAGAAAGATGGATGGTAGCTACAACGTTCCTTTTGTTATCAATTCATCAATCACTGGTTTCATTCCCCTCCTCCCTTCCATGGGGATGGGGTACTGTTTGACCCGAATGGGGTCTTCTGGCCTTTCAATTTCAATGTGGATTGGCTCTATGTCCAGACTCCTGGCCTCCCCCTGGACATACCAAGCCTTTGGATTAATTTTCTCCTCATCCTGGGTAGTGAGTTTATACAATCTCACCTTGAGCTGGGAATTTTGCACTGCTAATGCGATTTCCAATGTCACCATCAAATCCCGCCCCAGGAAATGAAAGTCTGCATCTTTTATTAATAACATATTTCCTATACACTTTTTAGTTTCTGTCTCTATTTCAACATTCTTTATGATCGGAACCTTAAAAGGTTCCCCTTTTGCTCCAATTACCATCATTGCATCATCGCTCAGAAAGCACACTCGTGGTAACTGTTGCACCGTGGTCCACTCAGCTCCAGAATCTACTAAAAAACAAATTTCCTGCCTGTGGGGTCCCACTCTCAATTTTATCAAGGGCTCCCTCAGTGTTCCAGACCCCAAACTGAAAATCCCCTGACACCCCTAATCTTCCTGAAACATAGTTTGATCCTTGACCTTGTTGGGATAATTCCTCCAAATGTGCCCCTTTTGCTTGCAGTAGTAGCACTCGAAGTCCTTCTTCTGGTAGTTTGAACCCTTTCCTTGCGAAGGATTTTGTTTCTTCGCTGGCGCTGTTTTTGCCGAGTCTCTGACCTGTTCCTGTTTCTGTGCTTCCCTCACTGCAGCCACTAGCACTTTCACTTGAATCTTTTGCTTTTCTTCGTATCTTCTCTTGTAGATCTTCTGGGCTTCTCAGAGCAGTTCCTGCAGTTCCCTGTCCTGCCATCCAGCTATCATTTCCAATTTCTTCCTTATGTCTTCCCATGATTTCATCATGAATTCGGTCTTCAGCAAGACCGCACCAATCGGAGAATCGGGGTCCGTCCGGGAACACATTCTCAGGCTCTTTCAGAACCTTTCCAACCATTCTGTGGGGGTTTCGTTCTTTCTCTGACATTCCCTGAGTACTTTACTCATCTTTTGTCCCTTTGGCACCACCTCCCTGATACCTTGTATTATCATATTTCTCAAATTTATCATTTTCTGCCTCCCTTCCTCCGTCTGGGTGTTCCAAGATGGCTTTTGGTCCTGCCACCTCTGATCTCCTCGCTCCCCCTGGGGATTCCTGTGCTCCCAATCCTTGATCGGAGCTTGTCTGATCATTTCCCTCTCCTCGTTGTTGAACAGCAACCTCAGGATCGCATTGAGATCCTCTTACATGTAGGTGCTGGTTCCTAGAAATTCATCTAGCCTTTCTGCCACCCCCAAAGGATCGTTCATCAGCTTCCCCATCTCTTTCTTGAAAGCCCTCACGTCCCCAGTGTTGATCGGCACATGTACAAAGCCGATAACTCCTGGAGCTGTCGGTACTTCCCGTCAAGGGAAGAGACAAGGCTTTTCCTCCTCATCATCACTAACTCCAGTGGTTGCCCTCCTCATCCTCCGCCTCGTTTGACGGGCTGGAGGAGAGTTTGCTTTCTTTGGGAGAAATACCTGTTTCTCCTCAGTCTTGGGAAGGGTCGGTGGCTGGGTCTGCTCACATGGGAGCGAAAGCGCCATTGCCTGCTCTCGTAGGAGAGAAGGCACCGCGGCCAGCTCCAGTGGGAGTGGCGGCGCCAAAGCCTGTCCCTGCAGGATCGATGCCTTGGGAGGCAACGCAGGCACCTGAGGTACTGTGCTGGTGCGGGCTGGGGCAGAGGGACAAGGTAGGAAGGTTTTCCAGCGGTTCCCACTCCTTGCCCTGGTTTGCCGAGCGTCTGAGAGCTCTGATCGGGTATAATCCCGAACAAGCGTATTTCCACATCTCAGCATACTCAATTTCCTCAAAATCCTGTGGGCGGTGATCGACTACGTGGTCGTACAGGGATTCGCACGTCCATATCTCGAAAGTGCCGAACACCGGCCAAACCACATATTTCGCAATCTCTTTTCCCCCCCACTTTTCCATACAAAAATGTATCATCTTTTCCTTGGACTTTCCCACCCTCCTGGGGCTGTCATCCCAGTGTTCTAACATCCATCCCAACGGGCTTCCCCTCAGGATTTCAGGCAGAACCTTTCTCGGGATCTTGGGGAGGTTTCTCCTGGGGCTTTTTCTGGCACTTACTCTTTTTCAATCCCATTTTCCCAAAAACCCCATTCGCTAATTTTCTCACCTTGAGTCCTTCGGCTGGGATTCTCGACGCAAGTCCCAAGTCTTTGTCCAATGTTGATTTCCTAAGTCTGTGAAACACTACCAGTCTACTCAGCCATGCAGAGAACTGTTCCGCAGGTCTTTTGACTGTTATCGAGCTCTCTTATCTGATTCTCCGAATCAGAAGGTGGACCGGCTCCTGAAATATTTCGGGAACGTTCTTTCACCTCCTGACCCAACAATGATCAATCCCCTGAACACCCTATGAGTCCCAGGTCCCACGTGTGACAAGGAAAAGCACTCGCTTCCCCCTTGACCGACCACTTCCCTTGCGGAAGAGTGGAGCTGTGATCGTGGGATCCACACTACTTTTGTGATAGAATCAGGTCTCACACATGCTCAATCACATCCCACTCAATGACATGGTACTCAGGTTCCTTTCACACATGGATTCTTCATGCATGTCGATTTTCCGAGTAAAAAAAAAAGCACCACAGCCTCGGAGATCCCTCTTTGGATTGTTCCAAGTTTCCAAGAACTCTGGGGCCCATTTTATCCCTCTTTGGCTCTGGTTCTGGCTTCGGTTTGGTGTTTGGTTTTGTGAACTCCCAATCCCGTCAGGCTTTGGGAGTTCACAAAAAGTCAGTGGGAGTTTTGAAATCAGTGAAATCAGTGGGGAGCCTCCTGACTGGAGAGGGGTCCCCAAACCCCAAATTCAAATCACGTTGGGGGTCACCAGAATTGTTATAAATGATCAATCGAAAGCCAAATTATCAAAAATGCAAAAAGATTTATTTATCTTTTTCCGCGACCAAAATATGGTCCTCCAAACCACCACAGCCAAAGAGACCCGGGATCGGCACTGGGTGTATCTGGATCTGACCTCTATCGCATCAGACCCCCGCCTCGTTCACAAGAGCTGCTTCTAGCGGAGATGTTTTATACAGTTTATTATGCCCGAGGCAAAGGAGTCCAAGTTTCTTTTGTAACTCTGCATATTCATAGTTGGTTCTTTCACTGTGCAGAGTTGGACAATCGCCATTTCCTGGTTGATAGCCAGCCTTGATCAAATCCCAGGAAGTTGCGTATTCACATGTATCTTTCTGGCAACTTCGGCTGTCTTGATCGATATTATCAACAGGGAAATGATCGCTCTTAGGCGTCTTCCGATGACTCGGGCTAATGGTGATCATCGTGCTGGGTGCATCTAATTATAAGCTAAATGCCAATCGTTATCTGGCCGCCTTCAGGAATTTCGGAGTTTGAATAGACATCCGCCTCCCAGGCTGCTTGTGGTCAGAGACTCATTTGGATTTCACAATCTTTATAAAATACATTCTTTTATAGCATGAATTATTTCTAACATATATTACACAGGAAAACCATGTATTAAGACAAGTCTTTCAAACCGTTGCATTGGTAATCCTTGCGCTCTGTAGATTCTATAAATCTTTGAGTCTTTTGAGGTGTATAACCTTTAATAGTTTATTATTGCTTCTGTCAGGACGGTCAGGATGGTGGTGCTCCCTTTGCAAAATATGTAAGCCAGGGTCCACAAAAACCATTTGTAGTCAGGGAAAGTAGCTTTGGGATAAACTTCTAAGAATTATTAGGCAAATTTGCCCTAAATTTAGAATAGTTAAATCAAGTTCACAAAATACCTTGACAACAGAACATAACACAGGAGGAAACCTCTGTCAGGTCCACCAGAAACTGTTACTGAATTACATGTAACATGTTCAGATGCTCCTCTTAATGCATGGCACCATTAAGACATGCATTAAATTATTCAAGGAGTGATTTTTCCAGTACACAGTAAATACCACCAATGACTGGTGGTCTTAGGAATGTGGTCCCTGTAGTACAGAAAGGATGTTATTGTAGTGATATAACTGCTTCACGTGACCTATGGCATGAACTTCTGTGTCTGGTGAATGGAAGACAAAGCAACATATATAAATTATTTTTGATTCACCTTCCATTATGTGTTGCAGGATGTCTTGGTGGCTATTACATCTTACAAGATGACTAAAAAGATTCATCTGTAATACACTTCCTTGATTTTGCTTTCATTGGGGTCTCGTCCCACGTCATTAAAAGGTTTCAAAAAGGGAAAAATATGAAATGTTGTAAAATGCTCATGTTTATAATTTCCTAATTATATGAGAAGCCACCTTCTAGTAGCTGTGGCACAACTATGGGCCAAACAAAAAAACGTGTAACAAAATTCTGCTGTCTTTAGTCTGAGCATCCAAATCTGTTCTGGAACCTTCTAAGATTTGGCACAAGTGTTATGGATGATACGCTCAAGGAAGGAAAGGTAATGCCCTCCATGTTTCTTTGTCAATAGGCTATAATAGCCCTTATATGAAGCCTTAAATAAGCTATAGGCATTGATGCGGACATAGTTAAGTTTTCAGCATCTTAATAAGGAATAGTAATGTTAAAACAATTCTAAACATAATCTAAATACTTCTTCAAGCAACTCTGTGGATTGGGTAAAACAGGCTCCTGAGACGGTTTTCCTGCCATTTTGGTGGGGCCAGCACTGGACACTCCTGGTCAGGATCCAGTAACTGTGACGTAGAGCTGTTTGGGAGAAGTGGAGAACAATTTCGTCCTAAAGTCCTACAGTGCAACAGCTGGAAATCTCTCTAATCACACATGGTGCGTGCTCAAAAGCTGGGGGACAAGTGCTAAAGCTACAATGGCTTGGGACCTCATAGCCAAGCCCTCCCACATCTAGAGCTGAATTCACATTAGCGTGTGGAGCACTATGACACCAGATTATCCTTTCTATTAAAAACAGCAATACTCGTGTTTCCAACGGCTTTTGTTTGAACTTTCCCCAGAAATTTTGTCTTAAATCTCTGCTTATAGAAGGGAAAAAAGCTCAAAAAAGTGAAATATTCGTAGCCAGCTCGCAGAGGAGGTCGGATGTGGAACACAGCGGGAATTCAGGCGCTGGGTCCCTGGGACTCGGTCTGGGGCCGTAAGCCCCGCGCAGGCGGCCCGGGAGGGCGCGGCTCAGGGCGGGAGCGAAGGGGGCCCCACGCTCGGCGGGGCCGCGCCGGAGCCACCGCCGCCTGGGGCTCCGCGGCGCCTGGGGCTGGCCGTGCGGAGAGGAGGGGGCGGCAGGAAGCGGGGCGGTCCTGCGCGCCCCCGGAAGCGGTTGGGCGGCCGAAGGGACGGGCGGGCTGGCGGGAGCGCAGCGCTCAGACGCGGTCCAGCGCGGCCGCCCCGCAGCCCGCGATGCCCTGGGACCGCCGGGAGCGCCGGCCACACCGCGGGGCATGGTGAGCCCGGGGCGGCCGCTCCCCGCGGGGACCCGGCGGGCGGCCTCGCTGCTCCGCCCCAGCCTCCTCCTTCTCCTGCTGCTGCTGCGGGGCACCGCGGCACAGAAAGGTGGGTGCGAGAGCGGCGGCGGGCGAGCCCCTTAGCCCTGGCGGCCGGGGGAGGGAAAACCAATTCTCCGGGGCTCTGCTGCTGGGAGGGGGCGCCCCTCGGCATATGGCCCTTAGCGCCGAACCTGTCCCCGGCCTGGCCCACAAAGGGCGAGAGAAGAGCCCCGTTTCGGAAAAAAAAAAACCAAAAACCAAAAAAACAAAAAAAACCCCAAACCCAAAAACTAAACAAGAAATATTTTTTTTCCTGCCCGCTCCCGCACTCCCACGGGGAGCTGACGGAAGGAGGGCTTCACCCGGGCGGGGCGCGACGGCGGCTCGGAGGGGAGCTGGGGCTGTGGAGGCAGCTCGGGGCACTAGGGCAGGGCAGGGGTTGTGTGGGGTTCGGCACGCCCGGCCCGCGGGTGACCCTCTCTGCAGGCTGTGGAGTGTTCGGTGTGAGCCAGGAGGCGGATAAAGGGGAGATTCTGCTTGCTCTGAAAAGAAATTTACACTCCCCTGAGAGTATGCAAAATGTGTATAGGAGAGAAACGTGTGACAGAGTAGTAGGCGTTGTTGGGTTTTGGTGTTTTGGGTTTTTTTTTGGTTGTTTCGGTTTTTTTTTTTCTTGTGGTTTTTTTTTGTTTGTTTTTTTTTTGGGGGGGGTTTGGTCTTGTGGGGGTTTTGTGGTTTTTTTGGTGGGTTTGTTTTGTTTTTTGGTTGGGGGGGTTTGGTTGGGTTTTTTTTTTTTTTTTTGTTTGGTTTGTTTTAGTTTGGGGTTTTTTTGTTTAGAGAAATCGACGAGATTTCTCCTCGGCTGGAATTAATGAGCAGACTTTAGCACTGTGAAAATTACAAGGCCCAATTTGGTCACTTCATGGCAGACGATCAGAGGATGCCGCTGTGACTGTCACTTCGATCATGTGCTTGGGACAAAGTGGTGGGAGTGAGTGTTTTAACAGCAACTTGAAACTCACTTCTGTGTTTGGGAAGATCAGTTTTGTGGTTTTCAATTCCACTTGCTTCTTGCACTGGTCTTGCATCGTTTCAGAAACAGATCTCCTCAGAAACTGTTTTGTCACATAACTTTTTCTTTCTATCTCAGAGATGGAAATATGGTTGAATTTCAGAAATGCTGCATTTAAATGCACAAAGGAAATAGGAACTATATGCACTTTACTGTTTATGCATCTAAATTAAACATTTAGTTAATTAAAATTAATTAATTGAATGGAAGAAGCTCAGTGTTGTATCCATAGAGCAAGGTAGTTTTGTGGACCTTTTCCTCTTATTTCCAGCTAATTGCATTTATGTTCCTATACACCTACAAAACAAATGCTAATAAGCATTTGACACAGCTGGGGTTATTTTCCTGTAATTTATAATGGAGCTGGAGAAGACCCATTTGCTTTTGAGAGGAAATTGGACCGTTTTAATAGCCTGTCTCTTGAAGGTAGCTGCTGGATGAGACGGGCAGCAGCAAGGTGTTAGTTCATGCTGTAGGAGCATCATGCTTGTGCTGACCTGACACTTGTGTGACCTTTTGGTGAGCAGACTGAGTTTGTTATTCTAGGAGAAGACTGAAATAACTGTAGGGGTATGGAAGAGTCATAATTTACATGCAGATGATTGAATCAAACTGGCTTGCTGATTAGTCAGGGGTGTGTTAGAGGGGGTGGGACCATGCAGCAAGAAAAGGAGCTTGCGAGGACAGCAGGCTTTTAGTACTTCATTTTGTGTATTTCGGGTAACTGCTGAAGGGCTTCTACACAGGATTTCAAGTTGCAGTGTTAATGCTTAAAGTTAGATCAGAAGTTTCACTTTTGAGTAGGAGGGGAACCTTTCTGTTGACAAGCCTCATTTTATTTGCTAACAAAAGCAGAGCTTGTTGTAAGGTGGGGGATTCTGGTGTTGTTGAATTCAATGCTTCAATATGAGAAACTGCTAGAGCTTATAAGAAGAGTTCTGCTAGTGAGGGACTGTTTCCTTGCCAAAATATTTTCATTTAACTTATTCTAGAGAAGGTTGGAGAGCCCATGTCCTTTATCTCTAAATGCTGGCATAATTCCAATTTGGGTAAGGAATCCCATATAGAAATGAAGCTGCTGTCTAGCTCTTGAAGGTCTGCACAAAGTTACTACTCAATTAGGGCATTAAATATGTGATCAGGCTTCTAAAAGAATATCTTGATTGATAATGAAAGTAACCAGGTATTGGGGAATTTCACAATTAAAGTTGCTTTTAAGCCCTTTTATTAAACTACAGTGAGTGATACTATGTTTAAATCAGTTCATACCAGAAAGGTGCTCTACAGAAAAACATGTGAGAAATGAAAACACTATCTTCAGAAAAAGATTTAAATACCATGTTTAATGTGAGGCTTAGAGCAGCTGAACAGTAGAAAAGAAAATGAAGAATTACTTAGTAACAGAGGATCAGCCTCATTCGGGTAATGAAGAATTACTTAGTAACAGAGGATCAGCCTCATTCGGGTAATGAAGAATTACTTAGTAACAGAGGATCAGCCTCATTCGGGTAATGAAGAATTACTTAGTAACAGAGGATCAGCCTCATTCGGGTAATGAAGAATTACTTAGTAACAGAGGATCAGCCTCATTCGGGTAATGAAGAATTACTTAGTAACAGAGGATCAGCCTCATTCGGGTAATGAAGAATTACTTAGTAACAGAGGATCAGCCTCATTCGGGTAATGAAGAATTACTTAGTAACAGAGGATCAGCCTCATTCGGGTAATGAATGGGGCTGATCCTCTGTTACTAAGTAATTCTTCATTTTCTTTTCTACTGTTCAGCTGCTCTAAGCCTCACATTAAACATGGTATTTAAATCTTTTTCTGAAGATAGTGTTTTCATTTCTCACATGTTTTTCTGTAGAGCACCTTTCTGGTATGAACTGATTTAAAAATAGCATTATTTTGGTCAACGTGAAACTTATTTTTAGTATTGGGTCAAATGGTGCTCCTCTCCTTCCAGACAGCAGCAAACTGAGAAATGAAAAAGTACAGGTATTGCTGTGGTGAATATATTTTTTGCACTAGCCCACTGTATTATCTTGTAGGATTCAAGTGAAATTTTTACAGTCTATCATATTTTAAATCATTCAGTGTATGTAATTCAGAATTCCTTGTTCAAGGACTTGAACTTGAGTGTGTTGCTGTCTTCAAAAATTGAGCATTTTGTATTAGCTCCAACACCTTCAGAAGTGCCTTGTGCTGCATTTCATAATCTTGTGCCTTGGGGACTGTCTAGCTGATGGCTGTGCAAGTCAGCTCTTGTGATTTTTAAAACAGTTGTGTAGTGATTCTAGATTCTGGTTGCAAGGAAATTGATATTTGAAAAGTATTTAGAGCATTTTTTTGATTTTTCTTGTAATTAAGCAGGTATGAATAAAAGCAAGTCAGCAGCTAAGCTTGCTGCTCTTTATGGATTGAATTTTGAGAAACAGTGTTCTTAGCAGATATTTAGGTCTTGACATAAATTTGGTATGGTCTGTTCATTAACTTTTTTTAAATTTAGAAAAACACAGCTAGAGGAGGAATGGTTGCTTAGCTTTCATCAAAGTAGAATTTGAATAGCGTGTCAGTAATTCTGAAGATATGAAGTTTGCAGGGTCTGTAGAGTAAGAACTTGGTTACCACACAAATTAGTTTGGTAGCCATCTGTTGGGATTCCTAGTGGATACCAATGTACCGTAAAATCGGAAAAAATGACAGAAGTTAGAAGGTGCCTTTTATTTTGAAGCTGATTCCCTAGTGACTTGAAGCAGATTTATTTACTGTTTTTTTAAAAAAAATAGCATTGAATGCTTGTTTTTGAATGAGATTCCCATATTTTGTTCTAAAAACAGCAGCCCATCAGGATGTTGTTATATTCTCAAGCCTTGTTGAAGAAAGTGATTTGCCACTGTAGCTTAAAAATGTTTGCTGCGGTGTAGCAGAGAAAAAGAATTTCTGAATGTCTGGTGCTGAGTTACTGTCATCTGAAAAATGAAGTGGAAGAACTAATGTCCCTGTGCACATTGAAATGGTTTTCCAAGGCCTTCTGTTCAGGGACTCAGTATTTGTGGATCATTTGTGTTTTCCTTGTTTCTCATCAGTTCCTTGGTGTGCTCTCCTCTCCACAGCATTCCTGGTCTCACCTCTGCTTGTGCCTCCCACAGGGAGTAGGCAGTGGTGGCTCTGGCTGTGGCCAGTCCAGAGCTGGGCAGGTGCTGATCCGTCAGCCATAGTTTGGGGAGAAGGAATCAGGCAAAGAGAAGATGGCTCTAGCTACATGTCCCGTGGCTGAGCAAGATGGAGGGAGACTGCAGCTTCTCCCTCAGGGTCCTGGAAGAGATGATCTCCTGCTATGCCGGGTGCTGACAAGGGTTCCAGCTGCTGGGGTAGCCCACTCCAGGTGTGTCTTTTTCTGCTGCAGAGAGCTCTGGGCATGTGAATACAAAGCACTGCCACAAAACAGTCTGTCACGTGAGCGATTGCCATGTGCTGCCATGCACACAAGTGCCAGTTTCTATTCTTGCTAAATTAGATTGGGTGCTGTCTCACTACTCTGTATCTCTTGTCCTTGGCTGGGCTCATCTGGAAGAAAGGGAGTCACAGCCAAACCCAAAAGGAATTATTTTGATTAAAAAGACCCTCAGATCTTTGCATGACAGATTTATTGTCCTTCAAATTAACATCAGATTAAGTGTTTTATGAGGAGGAGGGCAGTGCTCTAATGGACTGTTTCGCTTTTTTAATGGGACAGTTTTACTTAAGAGTGCAAAATGTTTTGAAGATGCAGTTGTACAGCCTGAGGATTCAGGGATTGGTACCATTTAGGCAGGACTGCTGAGCCAAATCACTTTCATCCCTGTGTTGAGAAGTATGGAAGAATTTTTCAAGACCAGGGCTCAAAGTTAGAGTAGGCTTTTTCAGGTTTTCTGATGCTCTTTTTAACTTCCCATCATTGCACCTTGAAGATGGATTTAGAGAGGAGGAGCAGTGCTGTAAAGAATTTTGTGGGGGAATGCACTTCCTGAAGGGAAGTGGGCTGATACTGGAAGTATAGACCTAACAAGAGTGGATATTCTTTGCTCTTGAAAACAAGAATCTCAGCAACGTTATTTTCCCCCTCCAGTTAATGAGCCTTATTTGAAGTGGGTGTGGGAATCCAGTGGGCAAAATGTGCGCCCGTGTGTTCTGCAGAGCATCCTTTCTGGGAGGGTGCCTCCCAGTACTGGTGGCTTGGTTCAGCCCAGCTCATCTGGGAGCCTGTTGAGGTCGTGCTAGCCTCGTTCCTGTAAAGAATGCAGGAATCACCCTTTTGTGTAAGTACCCTTTGTAGCTCTCATGCTTATGACAATGTTCTGCAGTTTGGATATAAGCAGTACAATGCATGTCGGTTTTATATATATAACTATATGTCTGTGGCTATAAAAATCAAGCATCTGAGCTGGTGTTAGAAAAGCAGTGTAAGTGTTCTTTCAGAAGCTTGTATACTGTTACTGTGTGCATCTCAAGCCAGTGACCTTCTAGCAAATTATTTTCCTGCTTCTGTATGGAGATGTTCAGCTTTCAAGGTTTTCAGGAGTTTTTTCTTACATTATTAATATAAGAGAAAAATAAATATCTTGTTCCTCTGCAATTCTGCCAGCCTGCTTTATGCTGTAGGAAATGATACATTAGGTTTTTAATGCAATCACTGCTGCTCTGTGTAGTTGAAGTCATCAACAGGTTAAGGGCTGCCTTGAATGCATCAGCTTTCATAGGTCAGATAGTCAGCAGTTCAAATGCAATCTTTGTTGGAATTGCTGCTCTGCATATTGTGAAATGTTTCTATATTGGTTATTTTATTCATATTTTGAAAGGCTTTAAAAAAAAGCCGTTGTTTGTCACCCCTTCTTTTATAACTGCACCCTGTGCTTTGGGAAAACCTGGAATTTGTTTTGTAGTCAAAGCATTTCCTTCCCTCCTGCATTTTCTGACTGAGTTGCTGTTAGATTAATTTCTCTAAATCAAATATTGTGGAATATTCAGCATCCTTTTATTTAAAACAGTGTAGTTGAAACCATTGTCCAAGCATAGAGTGTGGATTTGTTACTAAACTGAAGTTTGGGGAGGTGGAGAGGGAGAGCAGAAGTAATATTGATGTAGAAGGCCATGTGGTAACTTGTATTAAGATAGAATTTTCAGCCCTGGGGTTTTTTTATACAGAATGGTGGATTGTTATCTGTGAAGCTTGTTCATTAACGCAGTAATGAAATACCAAATTTTGCTAAACAGCATCCTTTGCCATCTATTACTGGAGGCAAACAGCTTGAGTTGTGCTATTTGTAGTCTGTTTGAGCTTGTTGCTTTATAACTGAACGCTTTGTTATTTGAAACAAAAAATATACCTGAAAATTTTTTAGTGACTTGACCTTTGGACCACAGATTTTGAAAATGGCTCCTGGTTGATGCATTTTTTGTCTAGTGCATGAAAAAAAAAATCAAAAACCTGAACACCAGCACTTGAATGGGTAAAAAGCGTTTAACCTATGCTTTCTTTTCTAGCGTGTAACTTCTGGTGTTTCCCTGCATGACCTCTTAGTTTCGTTTGGTGAAGAGTTGAAAGAGGATAACATTTCTCTATGGTTGCTAACTCTACAAAAATTAAATTAAAGTAGATAGTTTCTACTTGTTTAGCTATCTCACCATTTCAATCAATTGGATCATGGAATTGTAACACAGTCATTTGGTACTGCTTATGGCATTTGCATGCTTCCTGTTGGCATTTCTTCAAAATCTCTGTGTTTGGAGTTTTCACTTCTGTTTGGGTTATATGCTTTTTTTCTCTGCCAGTATTAAAATAAAAATAATTTTCAGTGAGCAGTCTGTAAGGTTTGGACCAGCACAGCTGGTGGATACTGAAGCTCAGTGATTAGTTGTCTCTTTGATTTTGGTGAGTTTAGTTGAATCCTGAAAATCAAGCATATAAGTGTTAATCTTTGCAGTAAGTGACAACTCATATTTTGTTGCAAGTTTGCAGTGAGACTGATTTGAGGTGACCTCTCTAGCTATAAAACAACTGGAATATATTTGTAGTACCAATGTGAAATGCAAGTCCATGAACCAGTAGAAGTGCAAGGATTCTTAGCAGCCTTAGGCAGTTGCTTCTGAAAAAGTACATTCTTTAGAAGAAAAAGGATTGCTGGAAGCAGAAAATGTGTAAATGAGGGCTGACTATGTACATGTCAGGCATGCTTGTTTTTGGTGTTTGCTGACGTGAGGAGGGTGCGTTGGCCTGGTCACTGGTCTCTATACAAGAGATGTTGTGCATTGTGACTCAGGTAATCATTATTTCCCTACAGTTAATTGACTGCTGATATTAATATATATATACTCTGTTATATTCTCTATCTTAAGGTATATATAAATATACTCTGTTCTCAGTACCTTACTGAAAATGCTAACTTCTGTCCTGCGAGTATCCAACGCCTCTTGTTTTTGAGTGGTGTCACAGTTAGGAGGTCCCAGTTCTGCACCATGGCTGCGATGGTTGTGTACATTGCTGTCACATTAGTCAATGTTGTGGAAGCCAAACCAAGTTGGTGAGCTCAGTTGTGTCATTCCTGGCAATACCAATAGGTGTGTTTTTAAGAATGTCTTAGAAACAGATGGAGTGGGGATGGGGTGTTGTTTTTGTATTTTATTTGTTTTCGTCTCCAGGTGTTTAAAGTATGGTAGCTATAGAAATAGTTAAAAAGTCTCTTTTTCAGGATGCCTTTGCTCAAGTCTGAAAACTTTCTGGAAAGAAATTTAATGCAACTTCCTGAATTCCCCTTAGTTAGAATAGTGACTAGCCAACTTTAAGTAGTCAAGGTGTACAAGAAATGATACTTTGAAGGGCCTTTCTGTGCTTCAGTACACTATGAAACCATCATTGTGTAAAATGACTGATAAATTAGGATCACACAGCTCAAACGTGACACCTTTTTTCTTTTTGAGAATGTCTCGAGGTTTTTTATTTGTGTAGTTTTTCAGTGCTTCTTTTTTTTTTAATATTTCTCTGGCATTTTCTTTATGCCAAGTTGCTCTTTCATTGGCAAAACTGTATTACAGTGGTTTTGTTAAATATTGTAAAGAGAAAAAAAACAAAGGTTTTTTATTTTCTTTGTGGGAATATTTGATTTTGTTAACATTTTTCGTTGTTCAGTAAAAGTTTTAAATTAGTGAATAATGTTTTAACATTCTTCATTATGTGAAAACTCAATTCAATAAATCACAGGGGACTGCCTTATTAACCATATTCCATAGATCATGCATCATTTATGAGCTGGAAAGTGGAAATAAAATCAATGGTCAGGCCATCTATATGCTTTATTAAACACTCCCTTTTCCACTTCACTTCTTCACTAGTTATTCCCCCCTCTAAATCTCCCTCACAGATGTTCAAGTTTTCTAAATATACTTTTAGCTCAAGGAAGAGGTTTTGTTATCTAGGATTGGAATATTATCCATCAGAATGACATTTCTTGCCAGCTACTCATCTTTGGCTTGTCAGTCTTGCTGGAATTTGGTGGATTGTGCATGTGATCACGTGGATTCTCGTTTAAATTTTTTTCCCCAAAATGGTTTTACTGATAGAACCACTTGTTTAAAGCAACCCCTCTCATTTTCTTGTTTCTTTACTTTAATTGCTGTCAGAAGTATGCAATATGATGCATCCTTGTCAATACTGCTAATGGTGGAAAAGGGAACTTGAAAAGCTTGACATGCTTCTGAGAATGGTTGTGAGCAGATAATTCTTCTGTCATGGTTTCTAAACAGGAGAATGGTGTAAATGCTTCCCAGAGTGATGCTGTCAGTCATCACACTAGTACTGTTTATTGTGACCTGGCATTTAATCAAGATTTGTGTATAAATATTCTATAAAATTATTCCAGATGTGCAAAAGGATAATTGATTTTCATCCCTAAGTACCCTTCTCTCCTCCTCTTCAGTGATCCATTTGTGATTTTCCTAAACTTTGATCGGGCCATCATAAGACCTCAAATGTTGCTTAACTGTGAAGAGGAAATCTTTTCAAGTCTCTTAATTGCAAATTCTTGCAATTTGGTGTAGAAGGAGCACCTGTTTCAGTGCCCAGTTGCTGCTTTCAATGTTGAAGGATAACAATGAACTGTTTTGCAGTTGTGCCACAGCTCTCTTTCGTTTTACCCCAATATAAAATTAAAAATGCAAAAATAGGATGTGTAAAGTGTTTTAATTAGACTTGGCAAGACAAGCCACTTGTATAGCTACTTGCATGCAAACATGGAGGTTTTTCTGGAGAGAAACCTCACAGGAATGAGGCAGGTGGAAGATCCTCAGGATCTTGAGTGGAAAGAAGAATTAGCGGTGCAGCTTTGCATGGTTATTACTCAGAGTTCAGAGCTTTAGCCTCTGAAAGGATAGTGCACTACAGAGCTATAGTACGTATGCTGAGTATGTTATGCATGTACGGTTGCTTTCAGGACCACACAGGGTTTCACAGCTGCTGCATCTTCAGCAGGACTGTAGTCAGTTAAAGCCCATATCTGGTTATTTTAACTTGGCTCCAGAATGGTTAAGATATGAAGAAAAACATCAACATCTTGCCTTGTTCAGTGTAGCGCAAAGAAGACACTGGTGCTCAATTTTTCTTTTGCAAATCTGTGAGTTTTGTGATAAACCAAGAAGCCTTAAACCAGAGTATCTGTTAAATTCTATTTTTATGCAATTGTGTACAGGTGTCAAAGTACATCTCATTATCACAAGGGTAGAAAGAGGAATGCATTAAATTGGATGCTTTTGAACACTTGTGTACTAAGTTTAGTGATGATCTGTTTTTGTCTTTTTCCTAAGTATATTTGAAAATTTCAAATAAAGCATTTCCATTACTTTATATCTTCATTTTTAAAGAGATGTTTTTAAGGAGAAGTTATCCAGTCCTCCTACACAAAGCATCATTTCATTCTTGCTAGGAAGACGGTACAGCAAAGCTGATGGACAAGCTTAAAGTTCACAGACAGTTTTTACTGACTGAGTTTTCACACACTGACCTCCTACATACTCTTACTATACTTCTTATGATAAATGTGGCACTTAAAAATGGTGACTTAAACATTTAAATTTACTGTCATCTTCCTAGTTCATCATCTTGTTAATCAGTAATACATAATGCTTATTTTATTGGTTGTATTCATAGAGGGTCAAAAGTGTGGCAACATCTTTGTTTTAATGGAATATCTACAGGGCAAAATTAGGAATGAAGTGCCTTTTAGAACAGATTGTGTATTAAATTTTATGATGCTAGAATGAAGCCAAGTCATTCAAAATGGGGAAACTCCAAATAGTCCCCATGGTAATTTTGAAATTAGATTAGAAAATGAATGTTAGAAATCAAGATGATACTGTATGCCACCTACACCAGGAGAAGGAGCTGCTGGTACACAGCTGTGGATTGGGACTGTTTCATCAGTTGGATGACAACCTTTAAAGAGGGTTAGAAATACATGTAAAGTCTCTCTTCTTGATGCAGCTGTGGGGTGCAAATAATAACTGTGTTCTGAGGTTTTCAGTGACAACTGTGTTTTCAGATTCTTTTTCTTTTTCTTTTTCTTTTTCTTTTTCTTTTTCTTTTTCTTTTTCTTTTTCTTTTTCTTTTTCTTTTTCTTTTTCTTTTTCTTTTTCTTTTTCTTTTTCTTTTTCTTTTTCTTTTTCTTTTTCTTTTTCTTTTTCGTTCAGGTACCCAAACCAGGAGCTTCCTCCCTGACAGCTTCTGTTGATTCCATGGTACCAAAAAATATTCTTACCTGTGGCTGCTGCTGTCTCTTCCCTGTCTCTGCCTTGCATCCTCTGCATTGCTCAGGCTCCACTGGCTGGTAGGCGATGCCCATCCTTCACCCAGCAAACGGCAGCTGGGATGGGAACCTGGGCTGAGAAATGGGCTGCAGCCCAACAGGGGTACAGTGAGCACTGGCAGAGGGTGGGGCAGGGAAGGGGCAGCTGCTCCTGAGAGGCAAGATGGTGCTGCCACCCTGGATCTGCAGGTTAGGCTATGCAGTCTCATTTATGAACTGGAAAAGGAAGGGGGAAGTGTTGAGTGTAGTGTTAATTTAGCATGTGAATTATTAGTATGATTGGACAACATTTTTGCCTCTTAGTTGACATACGTGAGGCTTGTGAAATTTCATGTGGTCCTAGTGTGGGGAGGAGTTTGAAGAACTTCCAGGAGGTTTGAAGCCCGTTTTGACCATGACCATTGCTTATTGTCATAGTGTTTTTTGCATGACTGTCTGTGTGTTATTTTTCATTTATTCATCATCTGTTTCTGTTGTGTAACACTTAAAGCACTAAAGCAGAACAGTGTTTATTTTTAAGAATGTGTTGGTGCAGATTGTAAAGTAAATGCTGTGTCCTTGGAAGTGGGCAAGCTGCATGTGCCAGCCAAACAAAGACATAGAGCATGAGATTAAAATAATAAAGTGCTAATTATCACTAACCCAGCACGTGGCCCGTATTGTAAATGAAAACAGTAAAATTTTGTTGTAACGGCATATTAAATTTTGTACTTTTGCTGTAAAAAACAAGAATCAGCCTCTGTCTTCTCTTACCCTCTCCTGTCACCCCACTGAGCTGCCAACATTTTAAAAAGCAAAATGCTTACTGTGCTTTTGTCCTGTTCCTGTCTTTTCCCATAATTTCATTAACTAAGGGTGCCCCACAGCAGGTAAATCAATCCAAGCTGGGGGAGTCATAATCCCACCTGCCCTCCACTTCTTGCCCTGCCACAGGCAGTGGCACCAAGAGCTGTCTCAGAGAGCTGGGTTGATGCAATCCAGCACTGTGTGGTGGCAGTGGGTTGGGGGGCACTCTGCAGCCAGCTTGTTCCTTGAGCCAGTGCACCACTCTTGTGTGACTGCTCTTCTCAGGGTTGGGATGGTTTCTGCCTCTCTGGTTGGCGTTCAAGATTGTTTAAAATGTAAACATGGGTTGGCAATGCTGATGAAAGAAGCAGTTGCTGGTGTTCCCCTACTGTCTTATCCCTCTGTCAAGGAAGGCCCTGCTGCATATGCATACTCAAATAAATTTGGGGATTGCTCTAGGTTAAAACCAACAGCTATTTTTATGCCAAGTCCCTGCTCTGGTTGGCCATGTGGTTTCATAAATGTTTGCCTCCAGTACCAGGAAAGGTGTGAGAACGTGTTGCCAAAAGTGAGAGGCAGACAAGGCTTGCTGTTGTCTGTGGCTGTGCTAATTTAAAGTTGCCTTCAAGTGTTTATTGAGCTGTGGCCTTGCTTGTGACAGTGTGGGCTATTTTATGTTGTGAAACGTCTGTAATGCAATGAAATGCCCAAACCAGTGTGTTACTGAGGCAAGTAAATGGCATTAAGATCAAAGTGGACTGTGTGCTTGCTGGCTTGTTAAGAAAATTAATTTTGACAGTGGAACAGATTCCTTCCTGAAAAACATCACTCTGTGGAATTTGGTGGAAACAGCAGTGAGTTTGGAGGACACAAATAAGGGCATTTGAAAATACTTGAAAAAGCTATTTAGACTTTGATGTCTCTCTGATTTAATTCCTCAGTGTTTCTTATTCATGGAACTCTTTTTTCTTTGTGTAAACTTTTTTGCCAAAAGCAAAAAGCAGATGCAGTGTTTTTTAGTATGCTGAGAAAAAGTAAGTAAATGCAGAGCACAGGAGCTGAACAGAAGAGTGGAAATTATAGTAATGCATTGAATCAGAAAGAGTTGTGTATTTGGAGTTAAAATGAATGTTTTAAAATACCCTTTTTTGCTTACATGACTCTTACAGATTTGGTTCTACCTTTGTTTAGTTAAAAAAGTTTCAATTACATCCACTATTTAGTCACAAACATACAGAAAATAATAGCCTATATATGGAAAATCTTAGGAAACCCACTGGTTAAATTGAGTCTGTTCAAAAGACAGTGCCATGTGTTAAAATTGAGATTGGTGTTTTGATATGCATCAGCTATTCTTTTTAGGTTATAATATTAAACTGTCTAATGTCTTTATCATTCACTCTTCTCCAAGTGAGGAAAGGAAAAGTATTCACTGGTCTAAAAAATTATTTTAAACATGTTTTGATAGTGAGAACAAGTTTAGTGGTCACTAATAGCAACTGTTCTCCAGGGGGAAAAGCTCTGACTTCCACAACTAAAAAGTATAGTTAATTTTTTTTGGTGGGTATTAATAACTTAGCACCCACTCCTGCATGTTCAGTATTCTTTCATTTTATTAAATTCCACATTTTCTTCAAGTATCAAAATCCTTAGGATTTGGTATGTTCGTGTTGGTCTGAGTCCTGTATTTTGTTGATGTAAAGAACTTGGCTCTAAGAAATTGTTTTCAACCATTGGCATGTTGCATCAGACATCAGTGTGCCATGGCCCAGGGCTCATATGAACTCTGTCAGGAGGGTTCATCCAGGCTGCATTCAGAGGTGCCTGCAGAGCAGATGGATCCTTCTCCTGATGGCAGCAGTCTGCCTTCCTCTGCCAGCTGCTTAAGAGATGTCCATGTTTCTAACACAAGTTTTGGTGACGAGCTGAATTTTTCCTCTTTGCTGTGAACTTGGTCCCTAGGACATGTGAGATTGGATGCACATCTACAGCACCTCCACATGTCAGGTGTGATGTGTGCACACCATGCACACAGTGACCTGGTGTTTCTACAAAGGACTTAATCTATCCTGCAAGTGTGGGAGGCCTGGGGTGTGACAGAGAAGTCTGAAAGAAAGCAGGAGACTTGTTCAGGTGTGTACTGACAACAGAGGTTGTCAGCCCATCCAGGAATAATTGACTAGGGCATTGATGTCTGTCTTCTGTGTGTTCTTAGATATTCTACTCTCACAGGTTAACAGAAGCAAAAGATTCAGTGGCACTTCATGACTTGCAAATGAATGAAGTGTCTACTGTCCTGTATATGCTGCCATAGTGAAAAGAATTGCACTTTTTCTTGGGAGAAATTGCTGAGTATTGCAGATTGCTCCCTTGAAGCTGGATGTGTGTATGTGTCTCTGGAATTCATCAATGATGTTTAAAGAAGCGTGGTAGAAATGATGAAGCGCCACATTACCTAGAGAGGCTCAAGAACTGCCCTTTTATAGTACCAGTACAGCAGGATGTAGGTTCATGGATCTGCAGGTTTCACTGGAATTGTGATTTTTAAAATTTTCCAAATAGCTCATGTGTGATGCTGCTGCTCTTGGCAGACTGTATATGCCGTGGTAATCTTCAGATTCTTCAAGCATGAAGTGTCTGGCATTTCTGTTATCACTAACCTAAGTGAAATACAATAAAAGGATCTAGTGTCCATTCAGAATAAGCTACTTTTGAAAATCGACTTCATAGCAAGATGCTGCAGGTCAGCACAACTGTTTTTCCTTTCCCTTACTTTCTAGTATGATTGGACAGCAGACTCTTTATTATGCATAGAGGAGTATTTTTCCTTTCATGTTTTTAAGAAAGCCTGCAACAAAAGGGAGGTTTGAGATTGATGTTTCCATTAAATTGTGTGAAGGAAATTAGAAAGTTTTTCTCTCTAGCCATGGGAAACAAGACACTGTTCCAAACTACAAGAGGTAATGTTGTCATTTTTTAGTGATGTGTCTTTAAAAGTCCTAATTTTTAAAACTTAAAATATTTTATTTGCATTTTCTCACCTAAATGTGTTTAGTTGTTTTGGAGTTCTTTTGCTTTTCTCATCAGAAAGCTGTGTGCTGTTCATCATGCACAGTGCAGGTACTGTTTCATACTTGAGACAAATTTACATCTTAAATACATTTTGGGTTAAAGAGGAGACACAGGCTTTCATTTGTCTTTGATTTCCAGCAGCATAGGCTTAAGATGCAAAAAGGTGGGGAAGAATCAAAGATACAGAGTCATGTGCATTATTGGTATTCCTTGTTTTAAGAAATACTATTTGTGTGGTGACTGCATTGCAATAACAGGCCTATTGAAATGAGAAATAATTAACTTCTGTGCATTATAGTTCATGCAAAGATTTTTATTTCCCTTAAAATGCATTCAAAACAGTGAATCTGCCCCTACAGGTGAATGATAGTATGATTTCATATTCAAAAGGCCACTGTGTCAGTGTATTTGCACAGTATTTTCAATCTGTGAATGAATAAGCAATTGCTTACCCCATCACAGGAAAGGAAAAAGACAGAACTGGTTAATGGCTCATTGCTTTTGTTTAGGACATAGCCTAAAACTGACTGCTGCTTGTGTTGATAACTATTTTTATATCTGCAATATAAAGACTTTTTAAATGCTAACTCCATGTATCACCATGAATATATTTGTTGTTTTCTGTTGTTAATGTAATAAATTCCATGCATTTTATAGTGTGTGTATTTGCTTGTGAAAAGCCATTTTACTAGAAAAGGAGTCTTTTGTTGTTAAGTGTTAGCATATTAAGACTAATCAGAAATCTGACATTTGAATGCATGGTAGCTAATAAACCAAGGCCATACAGACTCTGCATGATAAAGCTTTCACTTTTCTTTGGTTTATAACATGCCTTTTGAAAGAAACCAGGATTATAGTGATACATAAAACATGCAGTTTAGGTTACCTCTTTGTAATGTTGAACAATGGTGTCTTGTGTTAGAAAAACTCCAACTTAGAAGAGTAATTGATCAGCTGTCATCCAAATAGAAATCGTATTTGCCATGGGATAGAACAAAGTCTTTTAAAGCAAATTGCATTAATGAAAATATGGCTGAAGAACAGCTTCACAAATACAAGCTTTGATTTTACTAAGCAGATGTTCCAGTTAACTTTTCCAAGGGTGCATCATTTTCATTCCAGACCACTAGCAAGGTAAACAGCTGCAGTTTGCATCTGCATCCATTTATGATTCTGTGCATACTAGCAGTACTTTAGGTTTTGTAACATGCAGCTATCTTTCAAGGTGTTCAGATTATAAGGAGAATAGCTTTTGTTAGCAAAAATTAGTTGTGTTTACAAATAGATTAATCAGACCTAGTTAACTTAATCACAGGGGATTGTTTTTTCCACGTTGCTTCAGTGCATTGGACTTACTTTTCCACTCAGTCTTACATGTAATACATTTTAGAATTTTGAAATCTAGTTATATTTCTAAAGTGTGTGTACAGTTTTTGTACCTAAAGTTTAGCTTACCTTTTCATATTCAGTAGAGGAACTACATGTATTATTGTGTAATATGAAACACTTAACTGTCACAACAAATTTCTGTCAATAGGAATCATGGTGATCATTGTGAACATTACTCTAAGAACATTCACATTTCTAAACCAGCACAGAAATTCTTGCTCTTTTTGTGCTATATACCAGGTGAAATGCATGTCTAGCTCTTGAGTAATCGAATTTGTCAGGTTGCTCTTTATAATTTAGTGTTGACAATACATAATTTGTGATATTGTTTTCCATTTGTTAAATTAGTTTTAGTACTGTTATTGCTGTTTAAAATTAATACTCAAATATTAGGTAGGAGGCTCCAGGTTGGAGTCACAGGAAAATTCCAAAAAATTGAGTATGTTCTCCAAATAGGAGTGAATTGCAGGATTAAAATAGTGGTACAGTAGAAAACAACATATTTGCAGTTCAGTAGTGGTCAGAGCTTTATTTAATATGCTGTATTTTATTTGCTGTCCAATGACTTTGTACTTCTTTTTCATTGTGTTGTGAGTACAGTAACTCAGAAAAACCAATGTGCTCTTGTTTTATTGTCAGGTTTCTCTGTCCTTTTCAGCACCTGTTTCCTTCTGTACTGAGGTGTTGAGGAAATACAAAATAGCAGGGACTCTTCCTTTACTGTCCATGCTGTTTTGTAAGTCATTATGGATCACTTTCCATCTCATTGAGGAAGTTGTAGCAGCTCTCTGGTTGCCTGTGATAATAAGCTAAGCAAAAGGCAATGGTAGTTGAGTGGTATTTGTCACCATTGCTGTGTCATTTGCATGTGAGTTACCTTGGAGTTTTCTCACAATGTGGTTTGTATGGTGTGATATGAAGATGATCATGGGAGCTGATTTCTGTCTTCTTTCCTAGGTGATGGGTGTGGACATACTGTGCTGGGCCCTGAGAGCGGGACCCTGGCCTCCATAAACTACCCCCAGACGTCTCCCAACAGCACTGTGTGTGAGTGGGAAATCCGTGTGAAGCCTGGGCAGCGTGTTCAGCTCAAGTTTGGCGATTTTGATATTGATGACTCCGATTCCTGTCATTCCAGTTACCTGAGAATTCATAATGGCATTGGCCCCAACAGGACAGAAATAGGTAGGAGCTTTAATTGTCAGTATTTGAGAACTGTTGTCTTGTATAGAACTCAGGTGTATTTTGTTACTTTTGTTACTTTTTTAACAGCAGCTGCATCATAAATGCAACACAGATCCTGTAATTATCTTAGATTCTTGAGATTCTCAAAGGAAGCTACACTGCAATATGTTTTTTTTTCTCTGACATTTCCTAGTAGCTTGCAAAGTTCTTGTAAACAGTGAAGAGGGAACTGTAAAACTAGAAGCATCTTCATTAAAAAAAAAGGTGTAAATATCTATCTATCTAATCTATCTATCTATCTATCTATCTATCTATCTATCTATCTATCTATCTATCTATCTATCTATCTATCTATCTTTATCTTACCTGAAATGCCTTTCTTTTTGTATGAATTTACTCTGATTTGAGCTCTTCATCTTGGTGGTGTTAAAGGATGACAGGCTTCAAAAGGCATATAGTCCAAATATCCTCCATCCTCTGATAATGTTTTTTGTTTTCATTTTCTTCGGGATAATTTCACCACTAGAAGTCAGCGGGTTTTTTTCAAATAGCAGTGTGATGTTCTCATCTACATCAAGGTGTATGTAGGGTGTTTAGACTCTAACAGTTACTTTGCATAAAACTCAAAATGAATTGTCATTCTTCTTTTTCTAAAATTAGCTATTATGCAGATGAACTTTATTTTCTTTCCTAAAGCTTTAATTTGGAGAGGGAGAAAAATATTTACTTCTTCGAGACTGTTTTTGTGCAATTCAAATGCTGATCCCACTAAATTGAGTCTTTTTCTAAAGAGACTAGTGGAGTGTTAGGTTTATTAACCCTCTTTTCCAACTGTTTCCTAGGTAAGTGTGTGTGAAAATAAGTATGTGCTTGGAGCTGTTGAGCCAGACTTGGTCTAAAATAGGAAACACTGAATACCTTAAATGGCAAGGAATACCAAGTTCTGATAGTCTATTACTCACTTTTACAAGGGACTTAATGGGTTCAAGTAAATTCCTGCTTCATTTGTTTCCCTTGCTTTTCAGCTGTGGCCTGCTCGTGGAGCAGCACAGCATGTTGGGGAAATGTGTATCTTGTTCTTCTCTTAATAAATTAAATCAAAGGACAAACAGAGATGTCAACAGTGGCAAATGCAGATGAGGCAAGGTTTTGGGGTTTTTTTAATGTTTGAAGCCACAGACACTGGAGAGATTAAACAGTGACTTGAATTTTCTTGGGAAAATTCTGGACTTATCCTAAGTTTTTCCATTCAGGACTGCTGACATGATCTACCATTAAAATACCTGTTTTACATAAAATCTGAAATTCAGTCATACCTTTTTTAACCCAAAATGACTTAAAAGTTGGCTGGTTAGATTAAAAAATAAATTGTTAGTGGGTTCATTGGTAAACAGAGAGAGTTTCTAATGAAGCTTTTAAGGGCTAGTGCTTATTCCAAGCCTGTTGAGTACTTATAAAGAAATCAAAAGAAGATTCAAATGCTCAGTGTTAGGTTTGTCTCTAGTGTAAGTGAGATCTAGAGGAGTTTGTAAGATTTCAGTACAGTCAAATCACTGCATCTGCAGTCAGATATACTTATTTAAGACATGAGAGTTCCCTCTCCTGCTGTATTGTAGCTGTACAAAAGCACTCGGGATCCTTCAATGCATAAGTGCAGACAAAATAGCAATATTATATCTTCTGCACACATCTTCTGACAAAGGTGTTGCTGCCGTCATGCTTTGTCCATTCCTAGTGCTTGCTTTTTACAAGATTGTCAAAAATCAGGCAAGAGGCCAGGGAAGAGTTAGAAAAATGATTTATAGTCTCAAAAGTATGCCATGCTATGAATCATGAAATGCATGGAGTGCATCACTCTACAGTTTGTCAAAGGCCGTATGTCCATGGGGCAAGCAGCACTGGAGAGTTTATCCAAACTGGGTTTAAATGGCTTGCTTTGTGTATTTGCCTGAAGAAGGGGTTTTAAGAGGAGTCTCATTATGGTCACTCATGTTACAAGATCCAGTGGCTGAAAACAAAACATTAAAAAAAATTTTTCTGTTTTTTTATTAGAAGATACCCATGCTTTGTTAAAAAAAATCTGAATAAGCAACATCTAGAAAGCTCTGAATAATGACAGGAATTTGTATTTTAACTTCTAAATTTTTTTAAAATTATTTTGATAGCGTTTTGGAGTGCAGTTCACTTTTTAAAGGAAATTGATGTACATCTTAAACTTATTTTGTATTATATTTGTTAAGAACTATTCTGGCAGGACTCTGTTACTTCACTTCCTCTACATTAGCATGGTAATTTGCCTTTATTTGAGGAAGGAGTCTTGCCTCTTTTTCTGCTATTTCTGCTATATGATAACATACTCATTATGAGGAAAGCAAGTGGAGTGATGAGCTGAAACAGAGGCAGTGTCATTTACTGCTGGTGATTATCCACTTCACTTATCCACTGCAGAATCTTAAATAGGGTTATAGATGGTTTCTACAATATCGAATGATCGTGGTAGCCTGTAGAACAGAAGATTTTTTTCCTAAACAAATTAATTAACTGGTCAGTATCTTTACTAAAGCTTCTAGTTAGTAGGACTGGAGAATTCCATATTGACTGGGGCCTGTTTAACAGCCATTCATCCATTAATGTGGTATCAGTTCTAGGACTTCACAGGGCAAATACTGTCAATATCTGTGGACTCCAGCAGTTGAAATTGTGTTATTTTTTCTATGGCAAGAGAAGCACCCAGGTACAGAACCTTTGTTATGTACTGTCTCAGGCAGATCCCCAACCAAGGAATAACGTGCATTGACTCCATGATTGCAGAAGGCTGAACAAATGCTTTATTAAGCTATACTATATTATACTACATACTACACTAATACTATACTATACTAAAGAAAAACCCATGACTCTCACAGTCATGGGTCACAACACAGCTTTCACCTAACTGGTCAATCAATCCAAAACACCATCACCAGTGTCCAATTAACAAATCCCTTTTGGTAAACAATCTCCATAACACATTCCCCGTGTGCCATACAACAGATGCAGCAAGTGAAGATAAGAACTGTTTTTCTTCTTTGTCTAAGCTTTCTCACAGACTTTCAGCTTCCCAGGAAAATCCCGGGAGAGAGAATTATGTCTCTCTCTGTTCAAAGAATATGTGAATACCACAGTTATGTTTTTTAGGTGTGACAAAATAAAAAGTGAGCTAACTGGTAATTTATCTTAATGGTGCTTTCCTGTGATATGATATATGTATGATACTGCTGAAATGCAGTGAGCTGTGCCTGCTGCTGTCCAGAATTAGGGAAAGTATGTGACAGAAGCCGTGGAAGAGTCTATGAGGAGGAAGTGCTTCAGTAGCTTTGGGAAAAGGAGGGTTTTTTTCTCATTTGCTTCAGTAGATGCTTCTCATTGTCCTAACTTGATCCTTTTCCTTCCTCATGTTCTTTGAAGCTCTGAGTGTGGAGGTTATGTGTGGCTAGAGATGAATGGGATAAGGTCACATTTATCTGCAGGTATTGGGGTATGCAAGACCTTTGACAGTGACAGAACAAATGTAGAATGCACAGTCTGCCATTTGCTTTAAATGACCACTATGCCTTATTTGGTGTCATTCTCATGTATTTGCTTTTGACCATACACCAGAACTAATGTGAACCCACACTGCAGATGAAATAAGAGGCTGGAAATTGAATAAGATGCTTATTACATATGTTGTTTTGGGTCAATATTTGTTCTCCTCCTTCTCTCCACAGGAAAATACTGTGGGTTTGGCTTTCAAATGGATGGTTTAATTACTTCAAAAAGCAATGAAGTCACAGTACAGTTCATGAGTGGAGTTCACACTTCTGGACGTGGATTTCTTGCAACTTATTCAACCACTGGCAAATCGGGTATTTATAATTATTTGGTGATTTTTTTCTGCTGGCAGAATTAGAGCTGTCTAGTAAAAACAGAACCAGTTCATTTACTCCCACGTTCTTACAAACTAACTTCTAAAAATTTAGTACACTCTTCATGATATTTCTGTAGGAAATTTGACTGCCTACCTAAAAGTTCAGGACAAAATGCATTTTTTCAGGTAGTAGTCAAGGTAGCAGATAGCTAACAAGTTTTCTTATCAAACTGGATATATTTTAAACTAACCTTGTGGAAATTTTTATTTCAGTAGCAGCATCCTGTACTCCTTTAACTTTAGTGTCATAATCTGTGGACTAGTTTTTTGTCTTTTTCTTGAGTTTTTTCCCCCTGGTTTTGGTTCTTCTAAGCCTCTGAAAGAGGTTGCTGTATTTATTTTGCATCTCCTCCCACTCATTGTAAAGGTGAGTGATAACATGTGGTCTGCAAGGAAATGAAGGAGCAGCGGCAACTGCCTCAGAAGGCAAAAAACCCTATCTGGAAGTTATTTTAAAAAGAACAGATAAAGAGTCTCAGTTTTTAGTTTTGTAGAGTATTTGATGCTTTCCTCTCTGTATTTTGGACTTGTATGTGTTGATACACAGCAGACACAAACAAGAAATTTGTGGTATCAGTCATGGATGCCAGTAACACAGCATTCTAATATTTGTTCTCTGTGGTGTTTGTGTTCAGCACTGCAGAACCATTAAATGGTGAAAACACCGGCCTCTTTATCTTATTAATTTAATTTTGTGAAAAGAGCATACGTTTCTGTTTCTGATTTATCTCTGAAATATAGCTATAAATTAAAATTAAGCTGCACAGAAAATGAATTTTTGTAGTATTATCTAGTATTATATTCTCAGTAGATTTCCCAGTTACTCAGACAATTAGCAAGGTTCTACTATGATACAAAATCTGTTGCAAGAAAATTTAGTAGGAATGTGTTTTTTTCATTCTGAGACTTTTTGTTAAGCCTCAGAGGCTCAAATATATGTATTCGTGCAGTTTAAAAAGCATATTCAACCTTTTGTCTTTTTCATCCTTTTGACTTACATTTTTTCTTTGCAGACTTAATTACCTGTTTAGACATTGCAAGTCACTTTTCCGAACCAGAATTCAAGTAAGACTGATTTTTACCTGTTTTCCTCCCAGTCTCTTTAATGAAGTAATTTAAGTGTTTCTACTTTGCTTTGTTACATATTCTGATGCAGCTTGAAAATTGGCCATCCAGAGAACTTGAGACACAAACTAATTTGGGTTAGAGCTGAAGAATTTTGACATTTGCACTCCTCCTTCCTCCTCCCATCTCTCCCATTTGTGTTATTTACATGCAGTATACGGTAGAACCTTGTTAATTTGCACTGACACATAGGAGCTAATATCTCATTTTCATAGAAAGAATATTGCTTTTATAAATACATTTTAGCAGGTACACAACTTAATTACTTAAATTTGTATTACAGTTACCTAATGTCACCATTAAATGATGACACGTGTTAGAAATTGCAGACCCATTTCAGAGTTTGGTGCTCATTAATGAGGTTCCGTGGAGACACAGAATGCTCTACATTCTGAAGGGGAACATTTTCCTGTTGTCTCTTTCCCCATTTCCATCTAAAGCAAGGCCAATGTTTAAAGCTGCAGACTACTGTGAAGTGTCAAAGCTTAATTTTTGGAGAACTTAAGCTGTGGCAACCTGGAACATTTCAAAGTACAACCTTTGCATTTCTCCTTCATTTTCCCAGGTTCCAGAATAGGGCTCTAGTTGTAGGTTCTGGCCTTAGTCAATGTGTAACAAAGTCTCTGAATCCCCCTGTTTTCATGGAACCTACAGCATTGCTTCAGTTGTTGCTGAGTTGTGGTGAAAATGTTGATGTGTTTGCTCCACTTTACTTTTAGCTCTTGAAGTTGTAATAATTTTCGTGTGTGCAGTATGAAATGGTCCTAGAACATGAACACAGGCCTGCTCCAGAGGTGCTGGTGTCTTGCCTTGTGCTTTTTATGTGCTAGCGGTAATTTCGCCAGTTTTTGTGGTCTAAGCATTGCCAAAAGCTGTTACAAAATAGCATTACTTTTCAGATGCTTTATTTAAGGGTGCAAAACAAATAGATATGAAGGTCTCTAGTTCATAAAATAAAATTCATTAATATTTTTAGTTATATGACTTTGAATTTACAGGAGCCACATAGTATTCATAATATAAAATGCTGGCCTTATTAGTTCATCATATTGAGACTGGAACTGTACTTTCAGCTGGGACTTATTTTAAAACATTTTCAAATGTCTGTCCTCCTGTTGTGTACTTGTGAGTATTTTTGGTCTGATTTGATAGATCTTCAATTAGAAGATATCATTACATAGTGATACATGAATAGCAGAGTCTTGTAAATCAAAACCATAACTTTTTTATAACAGTAAGAGAGTTGGAGGTGCATGCCTATCCTGACTTGATAGTTTGTTCTCTTTCAGTAAGTATTGTCCAGCTGGATGTGTGATTCCTTTTGCTGATATTTCAGGCACTATTCCTCATGGATACAGAGATGTAAGTGAAAATACCATGGGCTCAAGTGAATTTTCATAAAACACATGGTGGATAATGCAAGTCAGTTGTAGTTGTTTGCATTAGTTGTGCTTCCTGTATTCTGGGATTTGTACCTCCTAAAAGTGAATAACATGGTACTCATTTTTTAGCACTGGTGCCTAATGACAGGTGCTTCAGATGTTGCCATCTCCAAGAAGTGGAGTCTCAAATACTTTCATAAGTCCTGCAGAGAAGGGTGCATCTATCAAAATATTGGGTTTTTTCTACTTCCTGTTTTCTTTTAGTTGGTTTTCTTAGGCTGGGAAATTGAGATTTATAAAGATAGAACCAGTTATTTTAATGATGTCGTCTTATTTTTGACACTGTAATGCCTCTTTCAGCAGTGTCTCAGTGGTGATCTTAATTTTTGTTACACTTTAGAGATGAAATACTGTTTATGCTCAGCAGCTATAAAATAATTTGCAAAACAAATTTAATACTGTAAGAGTAGTTCTATAAGTTGGTAATGAACATCTTTAATAATGTATTAAAGACTTACTTAAAACACTGCAAAACCCTATACGGTATTTTTCTAATGTAAGCCTTTGCCAGTCAATTAATGAACTTGCCATAGGATGGGAGGATGTTTGCTATGTTTATTATAAGTGATTATAATTTTACTAGCAGCCTACTAAAAATTACATTAAATCCTTGGTTTTTATTTTAAATTACTCTTTTAATAAGCCATTAGATATAGCACAGATGTAAGACAACGTAAAAATGTTAGTAACCAAAGATTTTAGTATCAAATACAAACTTAAAATGTGTCTGTTTCTTTTGTTCCCCAAATAGTTGTAAATCCCAGGTTACTTGGTTAAACAATCACCCCCATTTAAAAATGTCACCACAGTGTAACTGTGTTACATGTTCTCGTCCCCAGTGAGTCCTCACTAAGTGGCTGCAAGGTAATTTTTGTAGCTAATAACAATATTAAATTGATTCTCTGCCTCACAAATTTGCAGCATCTGCAGGAGTTCTGCTTGTTGGGAGATTTTTTACAAAATCTGGAATAATTGTTTTCTATGGAGGAAAACTAAACCTTTTCCTAAGGAAACTTAAGGAAATAAATGCCCTGTGACTTTATTTTTGTATACTTTATAAACAAAAAAAGGCTGTGAATTTCCCAGAAGTCAGGCTGTGTGGAAAAAAATGAAATTGTCCAGCATATTAGACCCAAGTTTCAGGTTGAGGTTTCTTATGCATCTCTTTCGAATGTATGGGAACTGTTCGCTGCTTTAAAAAATACCCAAAATCTTGATTCTTTTTTGTGTGACCCTAATGTTCACAGTCCTTGAGGGCTTGGAGCTCTCACTGCTGACATCTGGTGAGCAGGAAGGAGAGAGTTGCATCTCCTACTAAATCACCATGCTCTTACTTTATTGGAGAGGGGAGCTGTGTTGATCCCAGACCTGCTGGATGTGAGCTTACTCTGGGCAAGCCTGATGGACTTGGTGTGATGAGTGCTGCTCACTGTGGCACCTGTAGCCTGCAAGCCAGGGAAGTGTCACTGTGACATTTGCTAGTTGATTCTGTCATCCAAGGAGAAAAGGCAAGATCATGATACCCTGTGTCATGGTTTGATGCTGGCGCAATGCCAGTGCCCCCATGAAAATATATTCTCCCCAGTGGCTGCTGTGAGATGTGACCAGAAATAGAGCAAAGCAGGCTCCAGCTTAGGAATAAAGGAAAAAAACTTTATTAACTTACAATATGTAAGAAGGAACACACAGAACACAGAATAAAAACCTTCCCAAAACATTGCTCCTCCTCCCCCCAGTTTCCACCACAGCACAATGAGATAAAACCTTATATTCTCAATCCAGTTACCACCCCTCAGATAATCAACTCTCAGTTCATCACCACCCCTCAGCCAGGGTGCATGGATTCCCCCTCCCCCACCCAGCTACTGGGGAGGGGAGGTGAAACTTCTTCACCACTGGAACCAAGAAGAGAAAGTTTCCCTGGGAGTGCTCTGCTTTAACCCCTGTCTTCTCAGAGGCAGTCCATGTCTTCAATGGCCACACCAGGTGCCAGTATTCAAATCTGACCACTGATTGGTTTAGCCACAACCTCCCTCTCAAAAACTCACTTCCCTGTCAACACACGACACCCTGCAAAAACATTTTTTATTACTTGTCTCCACTGACTTGTACAACATAGGTAATTGACTTGTTTAGGATGAATTGTATGCATGTATTACTGGGGCTTTACATGGGTCAGTGCTGGATGGTTAAACCATGCTTAACCACAAGATATAATAAAAAGCCCCTTGGCTAAAAGCTACAAAATCTGCAGTTCCTCACCCCTTAATTGTGAGAAAATAAATAAACATACTTTCAATGTGCTTTCTATTAAAAAATTTTCTATGTGTTTACATGTTTTGTTGTCTAATATAATTTATTATAGGCTGAGCCTGGCTATCTGGCTTTTTCAGCCTGATTCACCTCAGTATTGGTTTGAGGTCATTTAATTACAACAGTTACGTTCTAAATGCAGCTGGATGAGGACACAGTGAAATGTAGGGCCTTCTTCTTGTGTTTTTATAAATTCAGTAATAAAGATGAGTGGTTTCTAAATAACCAAGATAACAGTTAACTAAGAATAGTATTTTAATGTAATAATAACAAGGACTGTAGCTGGACAGTGTAGCATTTACAATATATGGTGTGGTGTTTAATTTATTCACTTAGTAGTATGAAATTTTCTTTCCCTTCCTTCTTCAAGTCGTCATCACTTTGTATGGCCGGTGTTCACGCAGGTGTCGTGTCAAATACTCTGGGTGGTCAAATTAATGTTGTAATCAGCAAGGGCATTCCATACTATGAAGGCTCCCTGGCTAACAATGTCACCTCAAAAATGTAAGTGTATTTCCTTATCTTTAGCACCTTAAGTCTTGGTAGTGTCTCATCGTGGGATTAATTTCAGCTCGTGGAGCTATATGTTCCCTGGACAGGTTCTCTTCTCTTAAGTTTCTCAGACTTCTGCTGTAGTGTAATTGTTTTACCAAATTGTTTTACCAATTGTTTAATCTCTAGACCAGGAATTTTCATTTTCCAAATTCTGCAAGGAGTTTTTACCTTCTTGGCTATAAATTCCTACTGGTCTGTAGGAAAACAGTAATTTAATTGCAGCTTTTCAGTTTCAGGAAAAGACTGTGGCTTGTCATTGTATCTCAAGACCCACAAATGAAAGTAATCACAGGAGATTGATTTGTGTTACTATGATTGGCTTAATTTGAAAAGAAAGCATTTTAACGAAGTCTTGCATTTTGCTGGGTATATGTTTCTTTGAAAGTATTTAATGCAATATATCTGGACTTGATTTCATTTGAGAAGGTGTTTGTACTGAAAGTGCTGCAACTCGCTGGCAGGATGTGTTAATCATTAAGTGCTTGTTCAGGCACATGTGCAAACCTTTTAGTGGCAAGCAGTCAGACAAGAAAAATAAGTTGAAGACAGTTTGTTTCAACTTTTCTCACTGGGTACTGCAAAATATCATCTTTTGTTCTCTGCAGGGGACCCTTGTCTACAAGTCTCTTCACCTTTAAGACAAGTGGTAAGCATTATCACGTGTTACATGTTACTACTTTCATACAAAGTTTGTGGATAGAAGTGGTTTGCAGATATTTGATTTCTTAATTTTTGTTCTCATTTGTGAGACCTTTTTTTACTGCATTCTTCAATAATGTATATTTTGGAATTGTTTTACTATCTCAACTTGATGATTAATCATCACTAATTTATAGGTACAGCAATGTTTCAAGTAAGCCTTGCTTATGTGCAGAAAGAGATTCTTTCAGTCTAATTAAATAAATCAGCTGTAGTTTTCTAAGTGGAAGCTAATTTTTCTGTAAGTCACTTTAAATGCCATCTTTGAGTGGATGTTGGAAATACTGTGAAGACAGTGGCCTTCCTTTAGTCTCTTTAACTGTTGTAATAACAATTTAAAAACCATAAAACCATCATGTCTGTTTTTCATAAAGATTAAAGTTAAAAAAAGAAAGGGAGGGGGAATCATGCACATACTTCTCAAAACAAATAAATGCTTTTCATAATACATAAATCAAAGGCACAGTGAAGGGGGATATAAAGACAGGAATCTGTTTGGTGATGGAAATGTATAAATAAACAAAAATTAGAAAATATAGTGCACATATTAATAATTAATAAAAATGTTAAAATTATTTCTCTCTCAGGTATCTGCAAGAGCTGAGAGAAAGAATTACAGGTCTAGTGTCCTTATGCATAAAGCATATTAAACACAGTGATCCAGGCAGGGTTTGCTGGGTTTTTTTGTCTTTCACAATGTGATCTCATAGTGTGTACGAAAGTAATGAAATGGCCTGGAAATTGGAAGAGATAGGAAAAAATGCTGATCTAGACTTTGTGAACTTCAGTGACACATGAGAAATTATTGGGTAAGCTAGAGACAAGATGGAGCTCTAGATTAAGATGTCTGTAGTTGTGTTGCCTAGGAGTTAGGTGAGGGGATATAAAACCCTGTAGTATGCGCAAATGAGGTTTATCAGACTGTGGTGAAGGTCCTAGCGTGTTCCTGATGTTGCAGTTGGTTTTATGACTTGGCATGAAGTAGAGGAGTTTGTTATTAATGCTAGAGCCATGGTCAGTGAAGAGGGAGATGAGACTGCTTATACAGGAAAAACTGCCTGACTTTGAGACTCGATAGAAATTAACTGAAGCATCACAGAGCAAAGAGTGGAATGTAGCAGGTATTTAGAGACTGAGGCATTTTTGCTGCCAAGTGGCAGCATGTTAGATGGAAAATGACAGATGAGGGAAAGAATTCCCTTAGTGAAGTGATCCAGTGCTGTGGCAGGTGACGTACATTCAGCAGAGACAGTAAACTACTAATGTCATCTCTCAGGACATAGGCAAGACTTTCTCTGGCGTCCAGTCACACGTGGGCTCTGCCACCTGTGCCTTCCTTGAGGGATGAGTGCTCCCCTTGGTGGAGAGGGGGAGTTCACAGGAGAAGGGAAACTAGGCTGGGTTGTTCAGCCTGCCTGACTGAAGGCACAGATTGCTCTCTGCTTATACTTCTAGGGACTGTGCGTGGGAGAGAAAAACCATTGGTATTAAAAGAACAAGAAATTTAGCCCTGAATTTAGGAAATGTTTTTCAGCTACCCACAGAAGGCAACATGGGAAGAAACATTTAATAAGAATGGTAACCAGAAAAATGTAACTAATTTCAAGGATGTGTTTGAGCTCAAGGCCAGGGTTATGACATGACTACCTACATGCTTTGGTTTTGTTCAAATTAACACTGTTAATGTTAATGTTAACACTGTTAACACTGTTAATGCTGGGGTTGATTTGAAAATCCAAGAAGTTACACAGACACAAGAAAGGAACTAATGAACCAGTAGCCCATTTCCCATTCCTGCAGCAACCAGAGATACTCTTAGACCATGAAGGTTCCCCAGTGCTTCTCCTTGAGTGCTCTGTGTGAGTGAGAGAATGACTCTCTCTGAGTGAGGTGACTGAGAGAATATCCATATTATCCTTGGAACAAGCACAAATCATGGCATTCTCGTGACTAGTTTAGTTCTAGCATCCCTGTTAGAAAGCAAAAGACAATGTGTTTTGTTGGTATTGTTATGGAAAAAATTTAGATGGCAATTTAATATTTGCATGTAAAGTCTTGAAATCCAAGCAGGATAACTTCAGTTCTCATTTGCAATCCTCGCCTTTTCTGTTCTTCAGGTTGCTATGGGACACTGGGGATGGAGTCTGGGGTGATTCCTGATTCCCACATCACATCATCATCGATTCTCGAGTGGCCTAACCAAACAGGACAAGTAAACATTTGGAAACCTGAAAATGCCAGACTAAAAAGGATTGGACCTCCTTGGGCTGCTTTTATCAGTGATGAACATCAGTGGTTGCAGATTGACTTGAATAAAGAAAAGAAAATAACAGGTAAGTGAATCTGATGTGACTTCTCAGCAGCATTCAAAATTTTTGGTTACTGATATCCTGTTTTCCAGTGCTGCACCTTTGATAAAGCTCAGGTGGCACTTAATTACCATTACACTTAATTTGCTTCCTTGTCCTTGCTAATACACTGAGGAGCCTGGAGCTGAAGAGGTGTAGTTTCATAGTAGAAGACATCTCTTCTACATCAGAATTTGTTGAAGTGTTTCCTGTGATTTTATTGGATTCTTGATTCTTCCCTTTTCCTGCTCATTGTCTCCTTGGAGATGCAGATCAAAATCCAGTCAGCTCAGCCCAGGTACCTCTGGTGCAGGTGTAGTGACTTGTTTCCTAGATTTTCCCTAGTGCCTGTCATGGCCACAGTGAATCCAATATCAGCACTGAGGTGTTGGCATTTTGGGTTTATTCTCCAGGGTGGCTGTGCAGCAGTTGTACCTTCAGTGCCAGTGTTAGTGTTTTCTGGTTTAATCCTTCAGTGATTTGCTGTTGTTAATGGGCATGTTTGTCATCTGATGTAAATCAAAATTAAATTTGATTTAGGTTGAGTGCTTCATAGAGTCCAGGGCTTTAAGGCTGTTATGAAACATGTTCCACTGATCAGTTTGCATTTGTCTCTTTCCAAAACGCCTGAGTTGGTCTCTGTAACAGCAGCTGCAGACTTTGCTATCAGCAGCATGGCTTGCTGTCATTAAGCAACTTGGATTTACCAGTGGCCTTTGTTATTTCCTCCCTGGAGACTCTTTTTTTGCATTACTCATCTAATTCTTGTGCTAACAAGCCTTTCCAAAAAAGCTTTGCTGTGTGAGTTGTGCTGAAGAGCTGCAGTGTCAGTTGTAGCAAGCTGCAGTTCTTTCAATGGCGCCTTTAGGTTGGCAGTACAGGAGCAGGGAAAAGCTGTGTCAGCAGCTGGAAATAGGAGTGAGCTGTGGTCAAATGAAGGGGCTGTTTCCATCAAGAAGTGGGGTGTGAGGGGAAGGGCTTAGCAAGGTTATACCATGAAAATTAAAATACAAAGTAAGTAAAATGAGTTGACTAAGTTTCAGTCACTGTGGAAACTTCACACCCTGGCCCTTTGGATAAACTTCTTGAAGTTAACTGGACCAGTTAAGACTCTCCATTATACAGCTCTGGATTAAAAAACTGATCTGTTAATTTTTACAAAGTGGTACCTGCTTTTTGTCCTAACTGGGTACCTCAATTTTCACAGGTATTATAACTACTGGATCAACTTTAGCAGAGCACTACTATTATGTCTCAGCCTACAGAATTTTATACAGTGATGATGCACAGAAATGGACAGCGTACAGAGAACCTGGCATGGGTAAAGATAAGGTAAAATTACCATATACTTTCTAGGTATGTTCTAAGGAGATTTCACAATTGTAAATATAAGTCATTTCGGTATGGTGAGGAATCATTAAATAACTTTCACTTTCAGTGTTATTTTGAATCATAAAGAGCAGATAAGCAGAGGAAAATATGACAATATGCAAATATGTAAGAATTTGAACAGTTCTAAAATTCAGATGTTATTTTTATTACTATTTGGGGTGGGAATATTCTATACAAGAAACTTCTGTTGCCACTGGTAGGTTTTCTGGTACTGCATCTCTTCAAGAATAATTCTATTTCTTTTAAAATAGGTTATATGTTTTAAAATTAAGTTTTACCTTCTTATCCTCTTATGGTTAGAATAAATGTAATGAATTGTATATTTTTTCATGTTTTCTAATGTTTCTGTCAATTTTAATTTTTAAGCAAATACTGTTAAGTTTCTTACACATGAGAACAGCCCTTGCAGAGGGAGGCGTATGTTCAGATTGCAAATGTTTTGCCACACAGAAAAAGTCCCTAATGTTAGCAGCAAGATAATCTTGCTTTCCCCATGTTTACAGCTCTGTAGTATTTAATAGACAGCAAAAATGAGAAAATTCATGTCTTCCCAGTGGTTCAGATCAGATTTCTTAATGAAATGACAAGATTCTTAGTAATGTGACTGGAACTAGATTTTCCTTCTTTATCTTAAAATCCTTGGATGTAATTTATCTTAGTTCTATAGGCCGGTGGTATTAAGTACATGTAACTGTAACTACTAGTCTGGTAGTTTTTTTAAAAATAGGTTTTAAGGATGGTCACTTTGGCTGTCCTTGGTCTTCTCTTTACTCTGGGTTAAGAATGTTTCAAGGTAGGATGTATCATCCTGTTGAAGTAATAGGCTGTAGTTTGTTAAATTGAGAGATTTTTGAGCACTGAACATAACTGCAGTAGGTAACTCTTGGAAGAGAGGAGGAGAATTTAATGTTGGGTCTGAGCCTACATGTGAACTAAAGTCACTGTTGGTGTGAAGTATTCAAGAAAAAAAGGAAAAAATCAGCATATTTTGCTAGCTTTGAGTGCCCTCTTCTGGCCATAAAATAAGATTTCAGTTAGGAAGCTGCTTAGATTTAGGCTTCAGTGTTAGTTTGACAATTTCCTTTAAAAAACTTCACAGTTATTGCCTTGAATTTGAGTGCATTGTCCCTCTTGCATGCTCATGAAATGAAACAAATTTTGGAGCCTGAAATTACAGGCAACAGACCTTTTTTTGTGCTCTGTGTGTCATTAAGGGACAGGACATGAAGAATCATATGTACCCAGGAACTGGCAGCTGTAGTTAAATGACAGAAAAAAATGGTTCCATTTTTTCTATTTCAAAATAGCAGATTTACTCTCTGTCTGCCATCACCTCACTTGATACAGATTTACTTTCGGATGCATCTGCTTGCAGGGTTCTCCCTTTTAGCATGCCAGACCAGCTGGGAGGTGCTAGTCCCTGTTTTTTTTGAAATGTGTTTGGAATTCCTAACATTTTTCAGGAGACTAGGAGCTTTTCCAAGCCTTTCCTGTAGTCTTTTTTGCAAATACCTTTTAGAGATTTGGCAGTACTCAAGAAAAACTTTTCTTAATTTTTCATGGATTAAAAAAAGAGTAAATGCTTGAATTGGGGAAAAAGGACAAATGAGAGTTGCAGTGTTGGAAAAGCTTTGTTTAACAGCACAGAGAGAAATGAAAAGAGTTTGATAATGAAAAGACTATGAAGTGATTTCTCATTAAAAAGTTAGTGCTGTATTGAGCTCAGAAGCAAATTATTTTTTAATACAAAATTTAGGGTAACAAAAAATACAGAGCTGCAGGTAAGGTTAAGTTACTTCTGTAACACTGGATGTCAAAAGCTTGACAGCTTGACATAAAAGCCTGGAGTAAAGATCTTCACTGTTAATCTTTCTTGAAGGTAAGAGTTGGTGTTGATCTTTTTGCCCTTGCTGTTACATGCTCAGCCTCAGAAACCTGACATGAGATTTAGCTTTCAGAGTTGTGTCCCTGCTCTGTAACATCTGTATATCTTGCTTGGGCAGACAGATGTGCCTTCTTTTGGTGCTGGCAGGCATAGCACGAGCAAGGATACAGTACAGCAATTCAGTCTGGATGCATCCCCTCAGGAAGTCTCCTCTCTTATTTTGCTTCTCATTTGCATCCTTACCAAAACAAAAAAATTTTTAGTGAGATCTGTAGCTACAAGCCTGTCATTAAAAAAAAAAAATCAAAAAACCAAAACAAAACAAACTAGTAAGGGAAAAGTGGCTGTAAATTGGACCAGTCTGCTGTGGGCACATGAACTTCAACTACTTGGTGTTATTAATTTATTTCCAAAATAACATCACAGGCTTGCCCCTGCATTTACTGTGTCTTCATTTGTTACTACTGAATATATTTAAGAACAAGAAGCTTAAATTCAGACCAGGCAGTTGTTCTGAATGGATAGTTTCCTGGAATAATTATTTCAGGCCTCTTGGGATATTCTAGTCATTTTTTTCAAGAACTCAGCAGGGCCATACAAAAATCTCTTCTCTCGTTTATTAAGATTGAAACAGCAGTGATTTGTACTGATCAGAGATGTGCTAAAAGCTCTTGACTGCTCCATGTTATGCAGACACATCATCTGTTGCACAATGCAGTGCTTGTCTTTAAGAATGGCAGGGTACTTTATTCCTTACCAAGTGGTTTGAGTGAGAAGACAACTCCTTGTAATACTGACTTTTTTCAGGCAAGTGCCATAATTGTGTTATGCATTGTGTCCACCATGATTTGCAGTGTCTATATCAGCGCTTCAAAAGAAAGAACTTAGTTAACTGTCATCCCAGTGGTGACCTGTGTTGCAACAGCACCACAGAGTTGCATGTGCAGGACCAAAGCCCCACTGCTGTGCACAAACATGGAGAGGCAGCTCAC
Organism: Molothrus ater; assembly: GCF_012460135.2. Taxonomy (NCBI): domain Eukaryota; kingdom Metazoa; phylum Chordata; class Aves; order Passeriformes; family Icteridae; genus Molothrus; species Molothrus ater. The sequence continues at coordinate 95,832,350 of NC_050479.2, forward strand.
TTCCTACTAAAAGACATGGTGCCAAAACAGTCTTCCTGAAGGAGGGGGAGGGTTGGAGTACTGGGCCAAGCTGCTGTATTGTTTTAAGCAGCTCAGGAGTGGCAAACCTGCAGTTGGCTGTAAATCTGTCAGTGTGCTTACACTGCATCTCACAGGGACTCCGCTCACTGCTTTTAAACTTCAGCCAGACTCATTGTGTGTTGTCACATTTTGATGAGTTCTTTGTGTGTGAGGATGGCAGTGAAGGACCAACTTGAGCTCATCCTTCACACAAAGTCTGCACCCTTCTCTTGCAGAACCTCATGGCTCAGTGTGAGACTGGAGGACAGATTTCACATTCTGAACCCCAATTCTTCTATTTTGTTGTGGCTCAGCACTTGCAGGCAACAGCTACAAGAGGACAGTATGGTTCCACACATTGTATTGATCAGAGGGTGCCCCCCAGTGCTTTCTAAGGAATACCATCCTCAGACAGGCTGTGCTGAACTGCTGGGCTGTGTGAAGGCACCATTTAATTCCAGCTTGCATGGTGTCACAAGTCCTTGCTATCCATGGATATTCGAAGACTAAGTGTGAAATACCAAGGACTTAGAATGACTCAGTGCCATAAACATGTGTGTAACAGCAGGCTGTGCCTGGGGAGCATCAGTAGGATATTCCATGGTACCTTTACTCTGAACTGTGTAGCTGTGTGCATACATGTGCACACACCTTTCTTTGTTTTATTTAGTTGTAAATGTGTAATGGGGCCAAGGGAGTGGACAAGTGCAGGCAGCAACGATGTTCTGGGGTGAATTGAATCCTTCACTGTTTATTCTTCCTCAATAAAACATCAAAATTGGTAGTACTTACTCAATTACTATTGTATTTGTAGAACGTAATGTTTCTCTCTTTTTTCCCCTTCTTTTCTAGATATTTCAAGGGAATACTGAATTGTACCAGGAAGTTCGCAATAATTTCATTCCACCTATAATTGCACGTTTTTTTAGGATTAACCCCTTAAAATGGCACCAGAAAATTGCAATGAAAGTAGAATTGCTAGGATGTCAGTTTAGTATAGGTAAGACAACTGAAAACTTCCAGCTGTGCAAGACAAGAAGTGAAACTATTAAGGTTGTATATGAAATTACTAAGATTAAAAGTTATATCATGGGTATATTTTTGGTAAGTCTGAAGTACTTCTTGGCTGCGTAATCCTTCTTTAATTGGTATTTCTGAGGTTATCCAAAAGTTAACTTAACCAGGAAAATACTGAATTTAGGTGTACACAAGGTAATTTACAAAATAAGTGTGTCATAAGATGCCAATCACTTGCTTTTCATGTCATTGATTCCTGGTGGGGTGGTTTCCTCGTTATATAACATGAACAAAAGCTTTATAGCAAACTGTTCCTGTCTTCTCCTGAAGATGAGATATGGAAAACTAGCACTCAAAGAACTTACCTTATAAATCCTTTTCTTCTGAAGGTCGTGCTCCTAAAATCACTTTGCCAGCACCACCTCAGAACAAGAATGATAAGAATGCTGACTTCATGGATGACTTCACTCATTCAGTGAAGACTTCTCTGCAGACAGATAAAACAACTTTCACACCTGAAATAAAAAACACTACAGTGACTCCAAGTGTAACCAAAGGTATCCATCATTAAACAGTTAAAATGTTTCGAACTCCTTATAGTGCTTTGACATATACTAAATGTGCTTTCTGCATTGAAATTTTCTCAAAACAACAAATTACAGCAGATTATCAATATTTTATTTCTAGTATTTGCCAGTTATTAAATACACAAATGATAAAAGATGTGCAGTTGAGTGCTGCATGAAGAAACAAAACCAATCTGCCAAGTAATACATATAATATAAATGTATATACAATATATATTTTTAGATATAAAATAGTTCTATCTTCCAGAGCTTGTTTAAGCAGTGTTCAGCTTTTAATCACTGAACAAACTTTGTTAGAAGGAAGACTTGGACTTCCCTTCTGAATTAATCAGGTGTAGCTGCTTTATTTAATAATTTCTTAGAACAAAACACCTTTGATATAGCAAATCTTCTCTGGAGCAGTTATTTTGGCATGAAATTTGAAAAATGTCACCTGGCATAATCATTTGTTTGTCAAAGAAAATGGTCAGAAAAGGGAGCAAAGTCACTGCAGATGTGGGCACTGCTGAAGTGTCCTTTGGATGGCAGGGGACAGGATCATACACAGACCCAGCACTGACTGATTTGGATTAACTGTTAAGGTACTGTAGAATTTACTTCTTAAAGGAAGTTTGAACTTCCATGGTGACATTAAGGGATTTTCTGCATAAATAATAAAATACATTATTGCAACAGAAAAAGCATATATTAAAACAAACTGATTGATTTTGATGAAAAACCCTGCAAAACCACCAGCTGTGCATGCATGTAGAAATGCCAGATGTTAATTGAATTTGCACTGTGGGAGCATCCAGCAGAGTAGCTTAGCTGGGGGATCTGGTGTGATAAGACACTAAACGTGAAAACTGTGTGTTCTGCTCAGGTAATTTTCAAATCAAAAACTGATTTATGAGAAGCTCTTTCTGTCTGACACCACTTAATTTAATGGCTTTCAGATGTGGCATTGGCAGCAGTTCTGGTTCCAGTGCTGGTGATGGTCTTCACTACCCTGATTCTTATCTTAGTTTGTGCATGGCATTGGAGAAACCGGTAAATTAATAGATGGATGAAAGTGCTTTACATGTCTGTTAGCCTGGTGTGTGGGAATGAAATGCTGCATGTATTGCTGTGGGAACTCTGTGGTCTGCACTTGTGGAAAGAATTGCATTCTTTCTGAGAAAAAATATTACTTGACTAGCGAGGACAAAACAGTTTTTGCTAACTGCTTTCATTGGAAGTGCTTTGACTGAAAACTGGTTTCTCTGGTAGCAGCAGACTGGTGATGGGAAGCCAGGTTACTGGTGCTAATACATTAAATTTGAGGACCAGTTACAGCCACGGTGATAGTTGCTGAGCATTACTTAATGTATCTTTTGATAAGCAGACTAGTTAAAATAACACTTTTTTCCTTTTTTTTTTTTCTCACAGCAAGAAAAAAACTGAGGACACATATGATCTACCTTACTGGGATCGTGCAGGTAACAAAATGGTTTTATGGAGCCATTTCCTCAGTGTTTTTTTGTTCGATGTTTATTTCAGATTGCAGTTACAGTTTCCACTAGCAGAAGCTTTTCTAATGCTAACTGAGGGAGGCATAGCAAACTGAATTTCTTATGTGGACCAACTTAATGGTACTTCTTCTTTCTCTGATTTCTTTTTTTTTAGAAATAGTAAATGTCATGTCTCCTGTTAGATCTGACCACCTCAGGGTTTTTTGTGAACGAAGGAGAAAACCTTTTAATTATACAACACAAGGAGAAAATTTTATTTATAAGGAATGTCTCTATACATTTGATAACCATTTATTTGGTACTTTTTTGTCCTGGAAAAAAATCTTTCATCTTAGCATATAAGTTGGGTCAAAAATTTTGTTTTCATTTCCCTAGTAAGCATTTGGGATTTAGGTATATCTTCTATCCAACTGTCTTGTGCCTCATAAACTTAAGATCAGACAATTGCACTGGGCAGCTCTTTGCAATGGTCCTGAAATCACCTATGCCCCAGGTGCAAAGGGCAGCTGCAGCAGTTGGGTTGGTACTGCTGTGTGACTGTGCTTCGCTTCTCCGGCCTCTGTTGAAAACTTGCACACCTGTGTGTCTGCTCACTGGCAGTCTTAAGTATATCTTATGCTTTAGACAAGGAACCTTTTAATCACTTTCATTTGCTACATATCTGTTTCTGATAGCTCACAGCTCTGATGTCTTAGGGTATTACTCAAAGTAGTGATAATTGAGTTATTTACCTATTTCAACAAAATACAAGCTGTGCTGAAAAGTATTTTAGTAGCTTAAAATACCGTATATATGCAATCTTGTGCAGTTTTTTTTGCTTTTTTTTAATTCATGTGAAGGATGGTGGAAAGGTATGAAGCAGTTTTTCCCGATCAAATCAGCAGAACATGAAGAAACTCCTGTATGCTACAGCAGCAGTGAAATCAGTCACCTAAGACCAAGAGAAGTCCCAACAATGTTGCAAACAGAGTCTACAGGTACTTTGTAGGCCATGTTTTTATATATATATATATATATATATATATATATATGTATGTATGTATGTATGTATATGAATGACATGCCAAAAATGTCAGGAATCTGGCTGGAGGGGAACAGAGGAGAAATGAATCATTCTGTGGGTAAGCATGTATCTTAAAATGCAGGCTTTTTTGTGTCTGCTCTCTCATTTCCTGTGCTATAGATATACCCTTGCCCAAGTTAATGCAGTAACTGAAAGGTTCCTTACTTGTTTTTAAACCTCATAAAGGGTGAAAGAATTTTTTGGTTTTATTTTCGTGCACTGGAAATAATTTTGTCACAATATTTTTATGCACAGATTTGAAATATGGCACTTGATTCTCTACCTTTACTGTATGGGTTAAATCAAACTTGGGATCTGGAAAAGGAGAGTTTCTGGATAGTTCCACATGCTCTTTCCCTGGTGAACTAGGCATGGGAGGAGGATGACTGAATGTGCCTTTGGTTCTGCACTTACCTGCTGATAGCAGAATTAGGCAGATGTGCAGGAATTACAGCTTCACTGCAGGCAGAATTAGCTTTCTTGTTTTGGTGCTTGTCTGTTTTACCCAGCTACTTAGGCTTTTCACCTCCAGCTTTTGTAACTTAGATTATCTGTTGAGCTAAAATATCTCAGACTACATGCAGGCTTCCCCTCAAATGACAAACACTCCACCCCAAGGACCACTTTTTATTGAGATCCAGGCAGAACAATTTTATTTAAACCTATTGCAAATAGAAGAGCATTTCAGTCCGCTTCGTTTTCAGGCAGATTTGTAGCATGGGAAGTTGCAGCTCACTTGGGAAGAAGTATAAACCTGAGAAGTGGGGATGTTTTGGTTTTGGCTATCTCAATGGCTTTACCTATTGGGTGGAAAGGAATCCTTTTCCAAAGCGATTGCACTGGTAGACAGAGATGGACCACTGGTTTGATGTAGGATAGTGATCTCTGGCAGACTATTGACAGGCTGTATTTAATGTGATGCCAAAGTAAAACAACCCCAGTAAGTGTATTTATGTTTTGTTTTGTTGGGGCTTGCAACACAGAATATGCTCAGCCTCTGGTAGGGGCAATTGTGGGCACACTTCACCAGAGATCAACCTTCAAACCAGAGGAAGGAAAAGAAGCCAGTTACGCTGACTTAGACCCTTACAAGTCCCCCATCCAAGAAGTTTACCACGCCTATGCCAAGCCACTGCCTGTAACCGGACCTGAGTATGCGACTCCAATAATCATGGACGTGTCCAGCCATCCCAGCACCCCTCTTGGCGCTTCTTCCATTTCCACCTTCAAAGCTGCAGGGAATCAAGCTCCTCCACTGGTTGGAATGTGCAATAAACTGTTATTCAGGACAGACAGTGCATCCTCAGCACAGGCACTGTACGATATACCAAAGGGGCAGCCAGGGCCCGGCAGTGCCGACCGACTTGTGTACCAGGTGCCACAGAGCATGGCCCATCCCACTGTGAGTAAGGACGGACAAAGTTAGTAAGGTAGAATGATGTTTAAAATGAATTAGTTTCTAAAAGCCAGTTCCATAAAGCTCACAGTTTCACTTTTTTAATTCCATTGTTTTGGTATTAGTCTTAAGTAATACAACATTGAACCAAAAGACGTGGTATGTGAGGTCTGGGAAAACGCTAATTCTGCTTTTCCTTAAGCTGTATGGACAATTAACAGCTTGTCTCCTGCAAAACCGTGGACTTTTTATTACTACTGTACAATTGTCTGTCAGACATGAGAGAAGAACTCTTCATGATTATCTCCAGTAATTCATAGATGTGAGTGATAAATTAGGAGAAACAGTTTAAGTACAAAAGCTAGTTATTTCTTCCTAATGGTATTATTTTTTTGGGGGAAAAACCCCACCTCAATACCCAAAGCTCTTAATTTCTGTGCAAGCACTACACCTTCTAAAATTCCTCTTTTCATTGTAAAATGTCTGCACAACTTTGGTCTTAACAAGCTGCTATCAGGACTGATGGCAAAAATCCCTTTAGCTTCATGGCATTAAATAGTTTTGAATTCTGAATTACATTATTTCAGCTTTTGTTAACAGAATTGGCAATTTTCAGCTAGCTGTGTCTTCCTCAGAAGGTTCCTGCCTTTTTGGTTAGGTTAGCCTTGCAAAACTAGAAGCTGCTGTCTTGTATAATCTCTTTTCTGCTTCTTCATCTTAAGCCAGTCATATTTCTTCCTAGGGATCCAGGAGGCACAGACTGACAAAGCAAACTACCTGGGAACTGCTTTTACATTATTCCCTATGCTTGTGAGGGCCACTTGAATATCATCTGCCCCCAAGTCAGGCTTCTCTGATATTCAGTGCAAGAAGCATTCAGGTCTTGAAGGTGACTTGAATTGAGAAAGGCCCTGCCCTCCCCTCCCCCAGAGTGTCCATTATTCTGTGTTCAGGTGTGAGCTTATACAAAAAAGATCTGTACATACTTTTGTGAGTGCTTAAAGAAGCACACAAATATTCTAATGGTGCACAGTTTGTGTTAGACATGCATTTAGCATATATGGTATGTTTTAGCACAACTACCAAATTTAGCCTTAGGGCTTTTCTTATGATTGTTCTTATTAGAAGCATGAAAGATTCCAAAATTTTTGCAAATGAATGGGTACTATTCCAAAGAGTGTCAATTTCCAACTTATTTATTGGAATTTGTATCCTTTGAATGTTCCAGTGTTCTGTACTATGAAAATACCGCAATCAGTCATTTACTGGGGTAATGTACACTCATTTTAGCTAGGTTATCACAGAATGAAAACAGTCTGAATGACATATTTGCCATTTTTAATCTTGTTAGGAAAAAACCCCACAGCTTTCTCACCTAAGTAGGAGAAAACTCCACTATAAAATTGTTGTATTTTTATTCTAACAGCACTATTGGAAGGATGCTGAATCAACTCATACATGTGGGCCCCCTCCCTACACAGTAGCCCAGTTTTATGGACTTCAGTTGTTACTGTTTGTTTGTGATTAAATTCAAAGCCTTGTTTACTGCCCAGGTCCTTAAATGCTGTGGACAACGTCTGAATGGAAGCTGCAGTGCTGTTCAAGGGGCTGCCACCATGCCTTATTACCAGTAAAGTATCCTCACTTACCCCTGAAAATCTGTTTGTAGAGGGGCTGTATATAAACTCTGGAGTCAAAAATCACTTGTGGCCTGTTCAGCATCTAAAATATGATATTATGTAGAATCATAGGATGGCTGGGGTTGGAGACCTTAAAGATCATCTACTTCCAATCCCCTGCCATGGGCAAGGACACCTTCCACTAGATCAGAGCTCCATTGAACCTGGCCTTGAACACTTCCAGGGATGGGGGTATGCATAATTTCTCTGAGCAATCTGTTCCAGTGTCTCACCATCCTCACTGTAAAGAATTTCTTCCTTTTATCTAACCTAAACTTCCCCTCTTTCAAGTCTCCACTCACTTCCCCCTTCCTGCCACTGCAGTTTGTGACAAGGAGTCTCTCTCCGGCTTCCCTATGGGTCCCTTCAGGTACTGGAAGGTTGTAATGAGGTTCCCACACAATCTCCTCTTCTCCAGTCTGAGCAGCTCCAACCTTCCCAGCCTGTCTCCACAGGGGAGGTGCTCCCGTCCTCTTACCAACCTCATGGCCTACTCTGGACTTGCTCTAGCAGCTCCATGTCCTTCTTATATTGGGGGCACCAGAGCTGGATGCAGCACTCCAGGTAGGGTCTCACTTGAGCAGAGGAGAATCCCTCACCCTTCTGGCCATGCTTCTCTTGATGCAGCCCAAGATCCCATTGGCTTTCTGGGCTTTGAGAGCACATTGCTGGCTCATGTTGAGTTTTTCATCAACCATCACCCCCCGTCCTCCTCTGCAGGGCTCCTCTCAGTCACTTCTCTGCCCAAGCTGTCTGTGAGCCTGGGGTTGCCCTGACCCAGGTGTAGGACAATACCTTTTTCAACTCCAGGAGGTGCCACCCCTCAGGGCTGTCCGGTCCCTCTGGATGGTATCCCTTGCCTCCAGCATGTTGATGTCACCTCACAGTTTGGTGCTGTGGGCAAACTTGCTGAAGGTGTGCTCAGTCCCACTGTCCCTGTCACCAACAAAGATGCTGAATGTTCTCTGTGCTACCTTAAAGCCCAGTTGTAGAATTTCTGATCATTCATTCTCATTAATTGAGAATGACATTTTTTAGTTATTTGTTTTAGAGCTCGGTGCCTTAAGCCTAAATATGAATGTAAAGATGGTAAATTAGACCCATTTGTGAACAGCAAATTCCTGCCTATGATTGTGCTTTTTTGTTACTGCAACTTTTTCTGACTGACAAAACTAGTCTGCAGTCTTTGTAGTTTTGCTTAAACAGGTAACTGTTCCTAGCTATCAGAAGCAACTATGACTGAAATTATCTGAGCTGATTTTATTTCAAGTGGGAAGTTCTTAGTTTCCACTAAGATATGACAATACGGTTACAGCCAAGTTAAGAATCCTTTCCATTCTCAACCTGTACCAGTTTAGGCTTAGAAAAATTAATCTATCATAAAAATAAATGGATGTGTCCAAGTCAGTATAAATAACACACCTGGATTTGATTTTTACTGCAGACCAGGAATGGTAGAACTGTGGATAGCTGAAGGCTAAGGTGGTGCAAGAATTATGCAGTTTCTCTGCAGTGGGTTATTTTTTAAGCAAACATAATGCAATTTCATTCTCTGAGGAGCACAAGCTGTTAAAGAAATGGATGTTTTTAAAATGTAAACCCCTTTTTGGAAGAAATTTGATCCCAGGCTTTGCTTCTACTTCAGACTTTGGACATATTGTCTGCTAGGGCTAAGATACATTTGAACATGTAACAGTTGGGTTTAAATTGCATGGCACACTAAGACTAGAATTTCCTTGTGTACAATAAAGGGAAGGTGCATTTCATGGGTCTCTCTTACATGTGAAGACATGTATATAAAATGTATTTTAATCTTGTTTGGCTTGAGTATTCTCCCAGAATGTATGTTCTTACCTCAGCATGTATTGTAGTTGCTCAGTATTTGTATATGTTGCTAGGACTTAGACTGTATAAATAGTGAGGGGGTTTTATATGTTAAAAAGTATTTTAAATAAATTGTACATATGTATTACTCAGTCTGTTTGCTGTTAACACCTACCTTGTATCTAATTCATCTGCAGTCTGGAAATGCCAGGGTTATTTGTGAGTTACATGGGATCATGCCCAGTCTCCAACAGTTTCCTGGCAGCAGGTGGGCTGGTCCCTGTCCCCAGTCAGCCCAACCCCTCTGCACTGCTGGAGAGGCTGCTGGTTCAGTCTTCAACCAGACCATGGCTATTGCCAATTACTGAGTAAAGCTGATGCTGCTTGTGCTTTTTCCTCTTCTTCATATGAATTCCAGCACTGCAGTGCCTCATACAGAGAATCAGTCATAATTACTCTTTGATAAGTAAATGTAGTTTGAGTTCACAATGTCTTATCTTGTCTTCTGCACCACCTGTGGCCAGTGAATGCACAGAAACAACCTAAGATTAAGAAAACAATGACAGCAAGTAGTAGCCCCCCAGTGAGTGGAGATTCTAAAAGAGGGATGCCCATCCAGACTATTTCAGCAGACAGTCTGTGATAGGTATACGTGGCTTGCCCTGATGTCAATGTCTCAAGCTGCTGCTCAAGACCACTCCTGTAGAGTGGTCTGTCAGTTAGAGCCTGCTGTCCTTCTTTTCCAGTTAAGATGTCCTAATCTCTGGGGCCTTAGAGACCTTGACCTTAGAGTGTGATGGATTCAGCTGTCTTGATGGCTGTTTCTGTGGCCAGTAACACTTGGAAAGTTCCACGCCACTTTGCCACCAGTGGTGCATCTTTCCACTCCTTAAGCAGGACTAAATCCTCTGGTTGGATGTTACGAACAGCCAAAGTCCAAAGGCAGGGGCTATGCCAGCTGAGCTTCTGGTTGAAGGGATTTCATGAGAGACAGTAGCCTGGCCACATATTCTTTTAAATATATATCACTTACCTCTACAACCCAATAGGTTGAGAATTACCCAGGTGAGGAATTCCAAACAATAATTCAAAGGAAGAGAACTGATTCTCTCTTCTGGGTCTGGTCTTCATTCTTGCCAAAGCCAATGGAAAAAGCCCTACCCATGGCATCTTGGTGCCTATTACCAGCTTCAAAAGGTATTTCTTTATTTCACTCTTCATTTGTTTTCTACCTGACACAAGCTCTGTGCCAGGGGGTATGGAAGATCCATTGTTTTTCTAAAGTAGCCATAACCCCTTGAAGGAATTTTCCTGTAAAACTAGCTCCCCTGAGTCTGTTCCTTTACAATCCTGTATCTTGAAATAATTTGTTCCAAAAATACCTTCATAGGTGATGCTGTAGCTGCTGAAGCAGTTGGGAATGCTTCTGGCCACCTTGTTAGCTGATATACTATTACCAGAAGATATTTAAGCCTTCCCACTTGGGACATCTTGGTAAAATCCACTTGGCATTTTTAGAAGGGACATAACAGCCCAAGGCCTCCCTCCCCTGTCAACTTTCTTTGTAACCCTGTTATTGGCTTCAGCACAAATCAAGCAAACTTCAACAGCTGCTTTTGCCAGACTAAAAAGACCCACAGCAAAATACATCTTGAGGAAGGCTTCTGCCAATCCTCGAGAGCTCCAATGATTCCCTTCATGGAGTTGTTATAATATTTGTATGGCCAGAGCTTCTGGTCTCCATTGTTTGCCATCCCTTGTAAACCAATTATTCCCTTTTTTTCTCTGCCCCACTCTTTTTAGTTATCTCCAGCTCCTCTGGTGGAAAAGACAGTTTCTCTGGCAGTGATTGAGTCGCTGGGAGCAAAGGGAGGGTCTTGAAGAGTTCTGGCAAAAGTATTCCTTTCTGAGTTTCTTCATCTGCCAGTCAATTGCCTATTGCCTCCTCCAAGTCCCTTGCCTGATGTCCCCTAATGTACATCATTGGTCCCCTTTTTGGTAAATTCACTACCTCCAAGAGAGGGGTAGTTAAGCTGTCGTGCGCTAATGTTTTTTCCCCTGCAAGTTAAACCTCTTTCCTCTCACAGATTTCTAAACCTGCATACTACTCCACATGCATGCTTAGAATCAGTACGAATGTTAATTCACAGCAACATCCTCCCTTCTTCTAATTCCCTTCCCTTGATAATAGCGTCTCCTGTAACTCGCTTCTCTTCTGCTACCCGTGATCGTCATCCTTTTTGCCAGGACCCGTTGCTGCCTTTACCTATGCTTTATGGGTTCCTTCTCAGGTTAACTCCCCCAAAAATCCCATTGATTTGTGACATTTTCAGTGGTCCTTCCCTGTGGACTCTTCGTGGACCCTCTAGTCCACTACTTGTCTGTCTTGAGTGGACACATTGGGTACTCAACCAATTGCCCAGTGCCAGCTGCCACCAAAGGGAACTGATCGCCAAAGCTGGCTGAGGGGCACCTTGAGCTCCCACTCACTGTCACGGGTTGGCAGAAGGACCCCAGATGAGTGCTCATTTTCTTAGAAGAATTAATCCTTGATGCCAGAGGTTTTTGTCCCAAAAAGAGACAAAAGAGTCCTGTAACTTTATTGGAATAAAGGGAAAGGCCATGGACCATTTCCCATGGGGTCTTTCAAGTGGTTGGGGGATGCAGCTCCCTTTTTATCCTAAGTTTCCCACTGCATTACCCTCTTCTTTGCCCCATTGGCTGAGGTAATCAGACAGTAGAGACTGCCTGAATCGCCTATTCTATGCCCCACTCTAATATACTCTTTTTGCCCCTCATAAGCCTTTTTCTTTGCATCAACTGGTGGAAGAACTTCCTTGGCTATCAAAACAACCTGTAGAAGGCCTCACAGTTTTTACTGATGCCAGCTGAAAAACTTTTAAAGCAGGTCTTACTTGGCAGTACAGAGGCAAATGGCTCTCCCTTTTGCTATATAAAAGAAAGAAAAATAAATTCTTCCTAATTCTATGAAGTCTCTGTTCTCTTGCTCTGGCTTCAGGAATTTAATACAGTTTGGGCTGAGCAACAGTCTGTGCTGATTAGTACCAGCTTCTAGAACTAAGAATTTCTTCTATTACTTCACTAGCCATAAGTGAAAAAAAACTGCAACAGATGTGACAAGTTTGCGCATCGGACTGGCAAATTTAAATCAAGATTTATGGAGAGATGGACCCCCCCTTGGGAAATGCAAAACCGAGCGCGAAGGGGGAATGTGCAATGACACAAATGCTCCCCCACAACCAGGTGGCTGCCTGGACGTCCTCCACGCAGCAACACCAGGATCTGCAGGAGTGGACGTGGAGACAGCAGTAGACATCACTTTGACAAACACCTATGTAGATGTCATACCATCAACAGCAAATGGACCACTGGGCTATGGACTTAGTGCTCTACTGCTGATAGGAAGATCATTCACATAAGAACAAGCCTTTTTTTTTTTTCACCTAGACTGATTGATGCAGATTATTTAGGCAGTTTTGAGATAACGGTGCAGACTTGGAAGCCACCTGTCCATATTCCAAAAGACACTAGTTAGTTCCATTTGAGGCCAAGGTTCTGAAACGGGGTCATGCATAGAGGGCATGGAGGTTTTGGGTCAACAGAAACCCCTCAGGTAATGTTTACCATTATCAGGAGCAAAACCAACTAAACCCATTACTTTTCAGCACCCTGATGGAGGAGCTCTCATGACAAAAGCTGCATTACTGGACACAGGTTCAGATGTCACCATTGTTCCTTTGTTTGTATAGCCTGCAAAACGACCTCTGAACACCTTGGGAACACCTGTTATGGGGGTGGGAGTTGTGCAAATGACTCAAATCAGTAAAACACTCTTAACAGTATGGGTTGATGAGGATGCACATGTTTGGGCTCAGATAAGATCTTATGTGATGACTACAACAATCTGGCTGCTCGGACAAGACGCATGGGCCAGATGGGTTTCTGTCTCACCAATGAGGGTTTTTAGCAGTGGTCATTGAGCGGCTGCCAACCCTAAAATGAAAATGGTTAACAGAAACACCAGTCTAGGTTGATCAATGGCTGCTGTCTAAAGAAAAGCTTTCCCATGTTAATGAACTGGTTGATGAGCAGTTGGAAAGGGAGCATATCGTACCTTCTCTGAGCCCCTGGGACACACCCATTTTTACAATTCCTAAAAAATCAGGGAAATTACCTTTGAGCAATTAATGCTGTAATGCAGGATATGGGACCCTTGCAACCTGGCCTTCCCTCACCATCAAAGTTACCTGTCAATTGGCAACTGTTGATTATTGATTTAAGATTGCTTTTTCACATTGCCCCTGTATGAGGATGACGGTGAGAAGTTTGCCTTGTCAGTGTCATCCATTAACAAAGCAGAGGCAGCAAAAAGGTATCAATGGATTGTATTGCCACAAGGGATGCGAAATTCTCCCATGATGTGACAACTGTGTGTTTTTTGCCTGGGCATTAGCCCTGCTGAGAAACCAGTACTTACAGTGTCTTACCTATCATGACATGAATAATAGCAGGAGAACACCTGGATACAGCAACCCTGCTACCTGCCTTACAACAATTGCAGAAGGCAGGCCTTCAGATTGCCCTGGAAAAAGTCCAACAACAAGCCTTATGGAAATATTTGGGTATGCTTATCACTGAAGCCCAAATTCAGCCTCAATAATTAACTATTTGTACAGAAATTCTGACCTTGATGGATGACCCCCAAAAAGTTAATTGGGGACATACAGTGGGTTTATAGCACCTGTGGCATTACTAATTAAGACTGTGAGCCCCTAATGCCATTATTGAAAGGGTGAAATGAGACCAATTTTCTGCATGAACTGAAAAACAACAGAAGACTGACTCAAATTGCCACTAAATTGGGTAATTCCTTTGCAGATTGTTGGTCCCCTAATTTACCATTTTCCGTGGCCATGCTGAATAGAGAAAAGCACATGATGGCTATCCTAATGCAGTGGGATAGATAGGTTAATCAGCCACTAAAAGTCCTAGAATGGCTCTTTTTACCATGTAATTTGAATGAATCCTTGACCACACGAATGGAAGCTATGGCCAAAATCATGATCAAGGAACAAAGCAGACACTGGAAATTGCAGGAATGGAACCCCAATATATTCTTCCACTAACAAAAGACTTTTTATGATGGTCATTGCAGAATTCAGACACTTTACAATAGGCATTGTTAAACTTTCCAGGTATTATTAGCACTCTTTTTGCCCCTAATAAGCTTTTTTCTTTGTATCAACAGGTGAAAGAACTTCCTTGGCTATCAAAACAACCTGTAGAAGCCCTCACAGTTTTTACTGATGCCAGCTGAAAAACTTTTAAAGCAGGTCTTACTTATCAGGACAGACGCAAATGGCTCAGTGAAATCCTTGAGGGACCAGGAGGTTCTTTACAGCATCTTGAGTCATGTGCTGTTATTAGTGTTTGAAAAATGGCCAAATGATCCCATTAACATTGTTTCTGATTCTCTCTACGTAGTAGGTATTGTTTAGTGCATGGAGCAAGCATTGCTCAAGGAAATTCAAAACCAGTGGTAGTGGCAAATCTTTTTGCAACTATGGCAGTTACTTAATTCTCGCAAACAGGATTATTTTATTACCCAGATACAGAGTCACTCTGCACTGACAGAAGGCCTAGCCTTAGGAAATGAGAAGGCTGATCAATTCCTGGCACCACTTTGGGCCTCTGGTTCTCCTAATATTGATACGTTTGGCCAAACAGAAGGGCTTACAAGTTTTTTTCACAGAAATGCAAAAGTTTTACCCAAACAATTGAGATTATCACTGCAGGATGCCTGTCCACAATGCCAGGGTATGATTGGTAGATTGGGTCCTGGAGTCAACCCTCATGGCCTAGGGCCCTTGCAAATGGATGTAACTATCTGTGCCTCTTTTGGTCATTTTAAACGCATTAGTGTAACCATAGACACCTTTTCTGACATGGTCTGGGCCACTCCTCTGACAAGCGAAGGGTCTCATTTTGTCATTCGACACTTGCGAGTCTGCTTGCCATCATGAGTTTGCCTCAGAAAATTAAAACAGATAATGGGTCAGGAAATATAGCCCGAGAGACCCAGGATTTCTTAGCTGGTTGTGGGGAAGAGCATAGCACAGGTATTCCAGGGAACTCCACAGGACAAGCTATCATTGAAAGGATGCATCAGGTACTGAAAGGACTGGTGGATAAACAAAAAACAGAACAAACTTTTGTTTCATTCAAACATTTCTCCCCATGTGGGGAGAATGGGCTGAGCCCACAGGATAGAGTGCTGAAAGCAGTCTATGTTATGAATCATCTATGGTTAGTAGGTAATTGTAGTGAACCACCAGTAATAACACATAATTCAGGTTTGCAGCAAGATTCTGAATTGGTAGAGCACCAACCAAAAGTTTGTTCTAAATATCCTATTGTCATGGTTTGACACTGGCACAATGCCAGTGTCTTCATGAGAATACCCTCTTCCTGGTTTCTGCTGTGAGATGTGACCAGGAATAAGCAAAGCAGGCTCTCACTTAGAAATAAAGAAGAATTTATCAACTAAACTACAAGGGAAAGGGAAAAAAAAAGAAACACATAAGGAAAATGAAAACTTCACAAATACATCTCTTCCTCCTCCCCACCAAATTCCCAATACAATACATCCCCCAAATCATCAGACTCTCGGTCCAGCACTGCCTTTCAGAATACTCAATATTCAGTTCATTAAGAGGAGAAGGAGTCTTTCTTGTGCTAATGGTGACTTCTTCCTTTCATGTCTAGCGCTTTCTACTGAACACGGACTAGAGCTGCTTCTATGGTCAACTTTTAAGGATGCTTCATCTTACTCTAAAAAGGCACAGTCTCAACTTTGGGACATCTGTCCCCCCATATTTTTTGCACCTCCTGGGGCCGAGTGGTACCCACACCAAACCTTCTTGGTCTTGAGGCATTGCCTCCCTTTAGAATGCAGTCTCTGTATCACAAGGAAACATGGCTCTGTCCATGGCTACACAAAAAGAGTCTAGCATAAGCTACTCCATCATCTCTTCTACCTGAGTTCTTCTCTATTCTTTTCAGATCTCTCCTTTGCTCAGACCTCCAACTCTTACTCAGTTCCCTCTTCATCTTCTGCTTCATCCCCCTCCAGGAGAGGTTAATGCTCTGCAGAGTTTTCATTGTCTACAAAAGGGTTAAAAGCTCTTACAAGCATCCAGACACATCGCCCGCACGCGGCATCCCACAGCTTCCCCCCCCTTCTCCACTGGCGGGCTGTGTGCCAGCACAGGATATCAAATTTCAAGATAACAGTCCTTGGCACTGGCACCTGTACATGGCTATACAAACTCCCGGTGCTTGTCTCTCTCCTCCACCCTTGAGCCAGGCCTACCTCATGGCCGTGTGGCTTCCCAGCCCCCGCCCAGCCGGCAGCTGGGACGGGGGGGAAGATCCAAACTCTGTTATGAATAAGAAGCTTGACTAGGCCAATATTCAAGCAGCAATCAATTTATTATTTAAAATGGTAAAGTATGAGCAATACAGTGCTGGGTACAGTGGGGGAAGTTTTCCCTCCAACTGCACGCCGATAATTGATGGTTACAGGTGTTTATAGGGGTACTCATCAGTTTTTTTCAACAGTTTCTATTTCCAATTTTTACTCATCAGCAATTTTTATTCCAAATTATTACATCATAATTCTATACACTATTGTGATTTTAATTTCTCAGGATGTATTTTCAAAGGAGTATCCCCAGATGGTGATGGTCCAGTTTCCGAAAGAAGAAAGATGAATCCCATCTGGTGGAGTCCAGCTCCCCAGATATGTCCACCTTTTAATTGCAGAGACTATAAATCTCATAACAGTGATGTCTAGCTTCCCTTTGGTCGAAACCATAAATCCTTGAGGTGATGTTCATCTTCCTTTCTCAAACTGTTTTTCTCTGCTTCAATAAGGACTGAGATAAGCATATTTCCTATATATATATTCCAAAGCTATAGTTTCAAGGATACAAGTAATATTCTAAAATTATACTTCAAAAGGTTATTATTGCAGAGCTTTTTTACAGGTTAAATGCAAGCAAAAAGCAACATCCTTAACACCTTAATTCCAATGCTCCTAAATCAACCAGGGTTAATTGCAAACAAAAGATAGGTTCAAAGGCCTTTTTCCATGCTTTATTTCCATCAGTTATTATTAGAATTCGCAGCTATCCCATTGTCAATGTCCACACATTTTGCATTCGCAAGTACACACTTCGCCTGTTTGTACCTGACACGAAACACAGCTTTGCATCTCACATTTCCTGCCGGACATCCAAAGAGAACCTCCCAGGAAGAGAGCCCTGCTTTTAATCCCATGTTCTCAGAAGCAGATCCAATGTCCCAATAGCCACATTAAGTACTAATATTAAATCTGAGCACCCATTAGCCTGACTACAGCATCCCAGAAAACATATTTCCTGTCAAACTACCACACCTATGAACAGGGTTATCAGAAGGATCTGCAGATTTACTGATGTGGGGCAGGGGTTATGTTTGTATCATTACAGACAAAAAACCGTAATGGATACCAGTAAAATGGGTTTATCCCTGGCTTGAAAAGGACATTCTGGTCCCTAATATCAACAATGAACCAACAACCAGTGCTACCTGAAAACATCAATTGCCCTCAGAATTGTGAATGCTTTTGTTATCCTTGGGTGAGATTAGAATAAGTGGAGTGTAGATCAGATAGGTGGTGTGAGTTTAAAGGAGGGACCTTCCCCAGGTATATAGAGTGCAGACATCGGCACTCCCAAAAATTTATTACCTGGATGGTGTTAACCCAAATGACAGGAATAACGGTTAATTCCCCTGAAACCTGTCAAGAAATGTTGAATTTGTTTGAGTCTTGGGAGCAATTGAGACAGGCTATTCAGTGGTATCATAGCAAACTTTGGAAGCTCAAGAAAAAGGATAGAGAGAATAAGATCAATGCCATTGAATGAAGAAAAGGAATATTTATTCCTGGGACGTGGGGAGTTAGACCTGAGCAGTGAGAACAAATAAAGCGAAGGTGGGAGGAGAAGAACCAAAGGAGACAGAATAGGAAAAGAGCACAAAGAGCAAGAGGCACAGTCAGTTTGGATCTTATCCCTAATCTCATAGGGGAAGGGTTCTTTGCTAATGTTAAGGATGAAGAATAGTCTTAGAGTAGATGTGCAGGTTTTTGGATCTTTCTCTGTGTTACTTGTGATATGTGGCAACATCTGTAGTGCAGACATTAACCCGCTGGGATGGCATTGACAGACTATGTGGCTTACTTGTGCCAATGCTACTGGGTTGGGTTTCTTTTGTCTATCCTTAGCCATGCCAGGAGATCCTTTCTGCATATGTTGAATTGGTATCCCAATAAGTAACTTTACTGGTTTTGCAAAATGGGTAGGAGTTGGAGGAAAACCATATGTGGAAGCAAATAAACCAAGCACAAAGGATCAGTGGTGTAACATAGCCAGTGGTGGTACAAAACTGGACATATGCTAAAGGTTGGAGATTAAGGCAAACGGTGAGGGCTTCCAAGCAGGTATAACAACACAGTCACAGAATGAAAGCAGACTAGAGTCCAAGAACTAGATTTGTTAGGATCAGTACCTGGAAATTATTGCTAGTTTTTAAACTACTTTTTAAACTCAAAATCAACTTATATGAGCAATGTCCTAGTCCCATGACCCAAAAATAATAAAGTCATCTTTAATCCCAATTCTCCATGGTATCAGAATATGACCAAATATTGCCACAATTGGACTTATCCTAGAAGTGCTGGTGCAAATGTGACTGTAAGAAAGCTTCCACCAGGTGTCTTTTTAATCTGTGGGGATAGGGCATGGCCTGCAATTCCAAGTAATTAGTTTGGTGGTCCTTGTTACTTAGGAAAACTAACCATGTTTGCTGCTAGCATGTGCGTAATGCTGAATCAGACTATTTAGGGAGTGGGACATAGCAAGAGAACTGAAAGCAATCACAAGTTTAAGACCTGATTGTGAAAATCTGATTGTGACAATCGTGTAGAGTTTTGGGGCACTCCAGCATGAATAATAGCATCATTCCTTACTCCAGGTATTGCTGCTGCTCAAGCTTTGGCTACGTTTAATAAGTTGGGATGCTGGACAGTCAAACAACTAAACGTGACTTCAGCTATTTTAAATCAGATGCTCACTGACGTAGATAGTATTAGACATGGCACACTGCAAAATAGAGCTGGTATAGATTTGTTGTTAGCACATAAGCGTGCGTGTGAGGAGTTTGAAGGAATGTGTTGTACGAACCTCTCTGACCATTCTGCATCCATTCACAGAAAACTCAAACAACTACAAGATAACATGAAGAAATTGACTGGGAATGAGTGGGGTTTGGATGAATGGTTTGAGGGATGGGGAATAACTGGATGGTTCAAAGATATTGTAAAGGGAGCTTTGTTATTACTAGTAGTCATTATTGTATTGCTTTGTGTTATTCCATGCATGATGAAATTGGTGAGCCTCTTGGAAGAAAATATGGTGGAAAGGGTCTGGCTAGTGCAAGAAGAAGAAGGGAGAATTGTAGCAATGTATCTGAACCACTTAGACTACAGTGTGCACCAGCCATCCAGCTTGGAGCTGTTCTTATCAGAATTTTCTCAGGCCCCTCTGGAATTCATCAAGGTTACTAAGACATAAGCTGTGCTAAAATAAGAAAGAAGAAACTGAGAAACTAAATTCCAAGACCACAAGAACTTGGTAACAGAGGGCAGCAAAGCACCTGGACTGTAACCAAACATAATCTGAGAGGTGCATGCAGAATGCGTGGACAAGACAAAGGCACCAATAAGAAATGCACGAATAGCATGTGCAGAGAGTTAGAGTGTATAAGTGCATCGTGTAAACAATAAACAGCTTCTGCTTAATTTTCTTGGCCCATTGTCCAGGAGTCCTGAATTTCCCACAAGTGATACTTACTAAAAGGGCTTCCATTTAATGATAGAGTTACTGTCTATACGATGATTAATGGGAATAGTTCTTTAAAACCCTTCCCTTGCTGACATCAGTAAGTTTCATCTTTCCCTAACTGTACTAGTGGCTATACATTAGGTATGAATATAAGGGAATAAGTTTTAGGGATATGTTTCAAGTAAGCAGATTGGTAGCTCTGCTTCCATTTCCATTGTCTAAGACCTTGGATTATTTTTGGACTCTTCATAGACCTCTGACTAAATTAGCATTTGTCTTTGATTGACCCTGTCAATTTTAGGCTACTAGGTTTGACTGATGAATGGAAAGGGGAAAGTCACGGAGCTTAGGTGGTTCCCTTGTCAGCAACTTCTCAGTAGTAGGGAGATTTCTGTCCTCAAGTTTGTTACTTCACCTAGCAGATTATGCTCACTCCAAAAGAAGGTGAGAAGTTTGCTTCCCTAAATGGTCAAATAATTATTCTTGCTATTTGTGACTCTTTTTTATTACTGGATCTTGTATTACTGGTGTTTGTTATAGAAAGTTGGATTAAATTGCATGCGTCCGCTCTTGGGGGAAGCAGAGTATTCTTTAGCCAATAGCATGTAGGCTTTTATCAAACGGAGATTGTCTTAACGGACCAGACACTTAAAAACACAGTAATTCCTGCTAGTTCCAATTCCATTTTTAGGCTCAACAAACTGAATGATAAACCTGCACCAGTAGGGAGGGAAATTTAATTAGACTTTCTCCTTTTTGGAGAGAAGCTAATGAAAAAGTTTTACTAGAATCAGAGCAGGCTGTAAAACAAGAACAGCATCCTGAAAAGAGGCCAATCCTGTCCTCTTAATATTATTATTTGTGACTGGACTTGAATGACGTGTGTCAAATCTGTGTTCCTGGGTATCACATCAGTAATAGGTACTTCAACTGCTGTACTTCTCTCCTAAAGATAAGAACAGAATCCAAATAATCATGACTCCATGGTCAGAGTTCACCCTGTAATACTGACAGGTGAAAAAGCAGTGGAAGGTGCACCTGTAAATTAATTTGAATGGCCTATCTAAATCAGCAGTCACTGATTTCCTGAAGGCTTAAACAGGTCAGTTGCTCATATCTTTCAGAATTTTTTGTCATGTTTTTCTTGGGATTCTTTTAATCTTTCCCCATTAGTTCAGCCTCTGCTCTCAATCCTTTGCTGGCATTTAAAGTATCTCAATAGCCTGGAAGTGCGTTGCTTTTATTTATCATATCATTATTTCTTTCCAAGTGTTGTTTACCTCAAGTCTCATTTTTGCTGATTTTCTGCTAGCTCATTGTCAGATGGCTGCAGGCATTTTGTAATAGCAAGTACACAATCCTATAGCTTGCTTTTCTTTTTATTTGGTCTGTCTAGAAAATGGAATGACTGAACATTACTGACAGGATTTTCTCTCCACAGTATGTTTCACTTGAAGGGCAGATGCAAATCATCTACCTAAACTCTTGGCACTGAAGAAACTAGTGGTTTGCTGTTGCATATAGAACATTACAAAAGGAAGGCCTTGTAAAACCACGGCTGAGGCCCATTACTTTGGCTAAGTAGAAAAGCACTATGGGAAAGTGAGGCAGCAGAATTAGAGGTAGATCAACAAGTTCTATAATCATCGCATGTTCACTTTGTGGTGTGTGGTGGTTGGTTGAATTATGTTTGTTATGGTTTAAAGCTATGTAATTGATAAAGGCCTGACTGCTTCAAAAGCCTGGTTTTTGCAATAAAGCAGCTCTCCTTTGCACCTGCCTGGGGACTCTGCATCATTATGGTCCCTCACTCCCAGTTTGTCAAGGAGATGATCAGTAGGAACGTTGCAGAGCTGCTGTGTGCATACTAACAGAATGGCAGACAGTGAGGCAGTGGATATTTCTGAGGTTTAGTACAATGCTGCTGAATTGGTACCAGTTTAGTCGGTTTTCCATCAGTGGCATTTCTATCTATAAGTACACTGCCCAGAGTCATTTTGATATCATTTCCTTATGTCTCGTTTTAATACCTCCTTCAGTTTAAAGAATGATACAATCTTTACATTTTGAATCTCCCTGTTAGGAAACACTATGCCAGAGTAGTCATCACTCCCTTTTCTTTTGCTTCTTTTGCCTGTAATTTTCATAGACTCATTTCAAATTTCTGCTAATGTCAATAAGAATACTGAGACTACTTAGCAGGGTGGATGCTCTCAGCTGCTTTCCTCTTTCATACTGCTTCATTCTGTACGTGACCTAATGGCCTCATTTTGTCATCTGCATTTTGTTGTTGTCTGCTAAAAACTGGCATACACTGCCAACTCACAACTTGTGTGTTGGGATTTCAAGGGCTTTGATGGGTTCCTTTCTGAGATTGCCATGCACTGGACTTTCCTATTCACAAAGACTTCATCTTCTGTTGGTCATATTTCAGTATTTAATGCTCTTTCCTGGAATGAGCAATATACCAGCAAGTACTATATTCCCTGCAAGCCCTGTCTTCCCAAAGAACCATTTAAAAAGATTGCTTTTCTCTTCTGACTAATCTGCCAATATTTGGATGGAGAATTTGGTACGTTATGTAAGAGGATCTCATCATAGGCAATATCTCAGACTTATTTCTTTCCAAATACTTGCTCCTTTGGATCCTCATTCTATTTGGAGTACATTTAAGATTTTTTTCACTGAAGCCATTTAACAATGCCTCTTCTCTTATAAAATGTGATGTGTGTGACAAAGATGGATCCCCATGAAAGGTTATACACATATAAAGTTTAATCGTAAGAATGGTGGCTCCCTCCTGCAGTTCCATTTGTAACTGAGTTGATATTCCAAAGCTAAATATTCCAGGCCTGTGAACACAAAAGGAAGTCTTTGTCTTTTGCAAGAATTACCCCTAGGAGGATTTGTGTTAATTTTGATTTCTACGATGTTAGCCCTGTTGCAGGAAAAAAGTAGATTGTACTCTTCTTGTGTAATCTCTTCTTGTGCTCTCATTCCCCCCTCTCTGCCTTGCATGCCCTAGTTAATCTAAGTGTGACTCATTTAGACTCATCTCATAGTGCAAATTCTGCATAGTTTCATGTACTTACAAATGCCAGTTGCCAAGGAGCATAACTGTTCAAGGGGAAAAGAATTGTAGGGCTGGGCAACTTCAGGTGCTGAAACTGTAAGTGGTTAAGTCATGCCATATTAAAGTGACAGAGCAAATCAGTTGATCTAGGACTTTCAGCTGGGCACCTCTGAGAATAACAGCTTGTCAGAAATGACACAGCCATCTTTCTAGCTGTATTCCAGAAAGAGAAAAGGGACACCTTTAATGGTTAAGATGTTTGGCATGAGAAAACAGCAAGAATTGTACCACAAAATAGATGAGCCGGATAAACTGCATTTTTCTAGTGAGAATTTTGCAGTTGTTCTTTCTTGTCTGTTCCTTTATTTTTCACAGAAAACAGTGGGGGTTCTAATTACTGTTTTTCTTTTTTTTTTTCTTTTTTGTTTTGTTGGCCTCTCTCTTTCCACCTGCAATTAACAATTTTGCCTTTCTTTTCTGGGTCCTCTTTCTTTACTTATAGAAGGTTGCATGAGGTTATTCAATCTTGTCATAAACATTCTTATACTGTGGAAAGAAGTAGAAGGTACATCTAAAGGGAGAAAACAAACCCACAACGATGGAGGTGTTTTACAGTGGAAAGAAGTAGAAGGTACATCTAAAGGGAGAAAACAAACCCACAACAATGGAGGTGTTTTACAGTCTTCTGTAAGAACATTAGGACACAAGATATATTTGAACTGTGTTCTGCTGTATTGATATAACTTTCAGTCCACTCCTTACTATTATTACAAGTGTTCGGCCTTTAGTACATAGCCTTTGAAATCATTCAGCCCAATATTTCGGCTAATTTTTTTTTTATTTATTTCTAGAGAGGATGTTGTTTCTTAAGGAATATTCCAGAGCAAGAATGTCCACAGTAGAGTTACGTGTCATAATCAAAAGCGTCATAAATTCTGGTAGAGTTTGTGCTGGTAATATGTCTAGAAATGAAAGGTTTTAGATCTTTTTTTACTTTCAAATGTAACCATTATTTGAAATAGTTAAGAGTTGGGGGTTTTCCCCCCCACAAAATACTTCTCTCTGAAATGTTATTCAGGGTTTTCACACAAAAGCCCACCCTGTAAAACATGTGGCAGATACTCTGCAGTAACTGCAGCTTACCAACTAGTGACAATAACGTGGGTTAAACGACATTCCTTCTGCAATGATGGAAACTCTGTATACACAGACATACTCAACAAAGGTTACAATGGTTTAGCTCCCGTCCTAAAGTTAATGTGCATTTTTAAACTTCCCAAGAAGGTGAATTCAAGCTCCTTCATTGCTCTGCGATGGAGTTTAAGGAGAATTTCAGTGTGCTTTTTGTCATTTCCAACTGTCATTGCTAAGCTCTTGAACATGAGACTCCCTCATGACTGATGACAGTTGTCTAGTTAAGAGTTGGTCAAAGACATGGTCCTGCTCTAGAAGGATATGAGGAGGTTTCTGCACTCTTAGTCATCTCTACGGCTTGTGATTTCTATACAAAACCAGTGGGAAGTTTTCTGAAGGCAGTCTCTGGACTGCCTTCAGAAAACTTCCCACTGGTTTTGTATATTGCATGCAGATTGTATATTGCATGCAGATTTAATTGTCGTGAAAGCAAACCATATGTTTCTGTTCAGATAGCACAGTTTTCCACAGATTTCCACATTTGTTCTTGGCACAGTTTTCTACTTAACATGACTGTTAGGACACTTGAAGGTACTTCTGAGGTACTGTAGTAAGCAGAAAAGGATGAGAGGTTGTGCCTTATTTCTGGCTTCCTTTGGTTTTCTTTTTGGTTTTTTTCCTCTTGCTCTTTTTCATGTCGCCATTCCAGATAGACAGTGATTTAGATTTTCAGTTTACTAAGATATGTTTTCTGTCTGGAAATCTTGTAAATTTTGAAAGGAACTCAGCCTGTAAATATGCATCTTTTATGATTTGCTAGCAACATATAAAATCTTCCTCCTGCTCTAAAATGCTTTTATTTGATAGGCATTTTTATCACCATTCAAACTAAAAGAGAACAGTTCCTATATTCATTGCTTTTATACTGGATTCAGTTCAATGTGTGCTAACAGTGCAAAAAAGTCCTGCTGGAAGTAAGGATCTGCATACAAATTGACCAAGACACATGCTACAAGGGTCTTGTAAAGCTTCGAAGTTTCTCGACCTTTCTGGCAGTCTGTCTTCACAGCAAGACTTGATGAGGTATTTTGCTAGC
Organism: Molothrus ater; assembly: GCF_012460135.2. Taxonomy (NCBI): domain Eukaryota; kingdom Metazoa; phylum Chordata; class Aves; order Passeriformes; family Icteridae; genus Molothrus; species Molothrus ater. Next base: position 95,857,736 of record NC_050479.2, read on the forward strand.
ATTTATTTTAAAGAAAGCGATAGCAAAGCAAGCAAAATGGAGCAGCAAAAGAAGAGAGCAGCAAAAGGTACATTATGCCCTCTGTTATTATCATTGTCAAAACAATTTTTTTCTCGCCATGTTACTTAAAATACCTTAGTAGAGCTAAAGACTAGAAAAATGCAACTTTGTTCTGGATTCATTAAAACAAAAGCTATCTGTGGACAGAAGTGCCCAGCATGATGCTGGGAACTCCTAGCTGGTTTCAGTAAGCTGTCTGGAGAACTGCATTTTCGATGGACTTTACTTGTGTGTCTGTAAGGTGGAGAGTTTCTGTGGGGCATTGAGCTCTGAGTGCCATGGGCACAGAGACCCATTGTGTAGCTCTCCGACCACAGCACACTGGGGCATGATGGATTACTCCCAGAGTTCATGCGATAGAAAGGTTTTCTGCCCCCCTGAAGAAGGACACTTCCATTTTCCTGCACAGAGCCATTCTGTATGTTACAATGGTACCTTGAATTCATCAAGTGCTATTTGCAAAATGGCCAGTGACCTTGGATTCTTAAGCTTCTCGTGTTTGATCTGTTTCCTGTTTCAGTAAATAGCAAAACTTCCAAGGACTGCAATGACAAGAAGATGAAACTACTACCATATTTCAAATGTTTGCCTAATAAAATGTGATTCTTGCAAGTATTCGCAATGGTAATTTCAGGTACTGAAACACCAGCTCTGCTCAGGGCAATTTTGAAATTAGCTGTTTTCCATGTTTCTTAGCAGGTGAACTGAGACACTGCTAGCTTTCAAGGCAAGGTGTTTGACAGTATCATCAAAAGGCTCAGGCTGTAGGATGAAAAGGTGAAAAAACTGGGGTGAATGGGGGAAAAATCTCACTTCTGGTTTATGTCATAGATTCAGCCACATGATCAACAATCACTAGTTAATTGAAGTACCAGCGTAGTCTTTCACTCTCACAGATCCCAAAAAGCTTAAAACATCCAGCAGCTTCTTCCTTGCAACAAGCGCCACAGCCAAAAGCCAGGCCTGGCCGACACCTTCTCCTCACAGCCTACAAACTCTGCCAGATGTACTGGTGATTCTCATTTTCCTTCTCAGCTACATGGAAAAGCACATCCTCTCAGTGTCACACAGTCCTTAGTGAAACTGAATCGTGGTTCACCTTCAAACAGCTCAGTATGCCAGGACAGAAAGCTTTCACTGACTTGCCCCCTTGCCTTTTCCTTGCAGCCTTTTATTTTCAGAGCTCGCATTGAGGCATTGCACTTTACTTCTCAGCTTGAGTGCATTGTCCTATTGCTGGAGTCCCACGTGTACATCTCCTTCTCACACAAACTGCTTCTGCTGAAACATGCTGATGTGATGTGCTTTCCTGCTCAGCTATTCGCACTGTCACATTCTGTGTCCTACTTGCAGTCTGAATCTAAATGGAGAAGTTTCTGGCTATGTCTCACACACACACATGTGCCAGGATGAAAAGGTTGCCTGGACCTTGCTGCTTAGGTTCGAAAACATCCCTTCACTCCACAATCAAGAGACAGCTTTCTTTGCTTTACATCCTGCAAACTTCCCCCCCCCCCCCCCCACACAAGAGAGAGCTATGCACTTTCTTTCTTTCTTAGCTGCACTCACCTATCCCCTACCTTGACCTCTCTACCACTTTTCTCTTGGCCTTGCCATGCATGGACATTTCCTCTTAAGATACCCATTGTGTTGCCTACCCCTCCCCTACATTGCCTTTCCTTTTCTACCAAACCTTGAATTTCCTTGTCATTCTTGACCATTCCTTTCCTTTCCTTTGCCTTCCTGACCCATGCATGTCCTTCCCTTGCCTTTCATACCAACCCAGTGCCTTGCATTGACTTGCTCACCTATCCTTCTTTTCCTTTCCATTTGTCCAGCTCCAATCTTTCATTTCCTTCTCCTTCTACCACTTTTATTGCCTTGCTTCCCTCTCCTTTGTGTTGCCTTGCAAACTCACCACTTGCCTTGCCCTTGAACCCCTTCCTTGCCTTGCATGACCTTGCTCACCTGTCCCCCACCTGGAATTCAACACCTCTCTTCTTGTGGAAGAAGGGCAGCTGATAAGGTATCGTTGTTGGTAGGGCAGCTGATAAGGTATCGTGGGGAGCTAGAGTCCAGCTAGACATTTCTGTCCTGGCCCCTGTGAGAGTCTGTCCGAAATATCCCTCATCTGCCTCACGATCATCATTGGGGAGACCAGCGAAAAACAAAACCCATAATGTCTGCTGATCCTGTCGGGGAAAGTCATGTGCCTGAGACCTGAGAGCATTGCTAAGTTACTGTTTTCACAGGTGCATTTGGTATATGCTACACTGAGCTCAAAGGGCACTTTGCCCTTTTGCACAATAGCTCTGGAATTCTCCCCACCTCTCAGCCTGGCTGGATTTCTCCTAAGCTTTTGGGTGGTCCCCCCCAAAAGTTAAGTCCTCTCACCCGTTCATAACCACTGTGACAGACGAGTTGAGATGTAAGAAGCCTTTTCATCAAGAGACCGAGACATGAAATCCCTATGTGAGAAGGTCCCCTCTCACCTCCTTCCAGGGACTGGGACTGAAAACCCCAACCAGGGGGAGGTGTACAGGGGGGGAAGGAAAGCTGCCCAAAACAAGATGGATGTTGCAGGGGCAGGCAGTGGACCACGAAAACAATGGCTCTTGCCTGCTGCTGAACATGGACTGTGTGTACCCCTATCCAAACACCATTCTTTTCCCCCCGAAGATACAATAAACTACCTTTGTTTTGGTTGCAAAATCCATTCCCCCTTCCCCCATCAAAAAAGAGTATAATTGGGGTCCAGATGAACTGCGCTTCTGAGATTTCCCCGGACGTGGCCTGGTGGACTCCATCGGCTGGATACCAAAGGACTCCGCGGTACTACGTTTGGTAGCTATATACCCATTATTTTCCTCCCTCTTTTCCCTTATTTTTTCCTTTTTTCCCCAGTTTCCTCCCCAACGCATTTTTGTGGTGGTTATTTCAATAAAGCTGCATTTGTTTTGATTATTACTGCAAATCCCCTGTGCCGTGTCAGTTTTTTGCACCCTGAGATCAATCCACGAACCATCACGAAACCTGTTCATAAGGATGGATCGTGACAGCCCCTTCTGTGTAGGAGTCATTGTTGGACAGAGTCAGTACAGGATGTGGTATGCATCTTTTACTTGGTAAGTTCCTGAAAGAGAACAGCAATGCTTTCTCATGGGAAGGAAAGAACTTCACCCCAGTGTTGGAGGTGCAGATAAGAAGTTATGTCATGCAGCTTAAGGGCGGCAGCAACCTTCTATCCTGGCATATTTGATTTGGAAGCACTGACTCAATTTGTACAATCATGGAGTCAGTATCCATCTTTGGAAGGCAGTCTTCCTCCTGAAAGAATCCATTTGGCATGTGTTTTCACTTCCTTGAGGCAGTCTTCTTGAAATTCTGCCAGCACACTTCTTTTGGACAAGGTAAACAGCCGCGCTGGGTCTTGGTGTGCAGCGTATCTAGTACCCTGCACAGGTAATGACCAATATCAGTTTTCTGGCACCTTTATATAGGGTTAGTCCCTGGAAGTTTTGGATTTTGGAGGAGAGGATGCCATTTCTTTTGAGATCGGCTTCTAGTTCTTCTCTTTGGCAAAGAAAGCAAGTTTGGATGGGCACTTTGGGTGGTCTCAGTGAATTGAAAGGCTTTTCCCAATAGGCAATTCTCTGGGTTCGAGTTGTTGAACTGTCAGTGGGAATGCAGAGGCCAAGCCTCTGCAGGACAAGTTTTTGTCCCTTGTAGCTTTAGTGTGTGAGCGGTCCCTGGTGCCATTCCATTTAGATCCTGACTCTATGAGATTGAAGGCTTATGATGGTACCTAGAGCTGAGAAGGAAAGGGGCAATAGCAGGGTGTGTGTTTGTAGTTTGATGGGTGCAATTGAAATTGTAGGCAGCAATGAGTTTTCTCCACTGGCAGTTTTGCGAGCTCTGTTTTTGGCAGGTGTTTTCAAGCTTGTTACCAGACTCTATGAGAGTGAAAAAGTTTGTTGGGGCAGAAGAGCTGGTGTTGGCCTTTGAGGGTGATGCAAAGAAGAGTATCCACTTGGAAGGGGAAGATTGGTTAAATCTTTTTGTCCTGACACAGTTGATTTGAGAGCAGGGACATTGCTGACTTGGCTGTGTCCAGGGGGTGGTTTCGAGCTGGGCTCAGTGTGTGTCCTTGTTTTGTGAGTTGACAATGCCATGGTGGGGTTATTTTGATGAACGTTGACAGTGCCCAGGAAAAAGACAAGTGCTTTTCTAGCCCAGCCCCATTCGTGTGGGAGCAGGGTGGGGGCAAGAGCTCTTGGGCTCTGACAGAATGCGATCCTGCATGTAGCAGAGAAGGAAGAGGAATCATTTAATTGTTGGCTGTGCAATTTAGAAGCTTCAAAATAAAAGGCAATTGCAGCACGGCCTCTTCCTTTTAGAATGTTTTCTGGGACATCAGCTGTTCAACATGTAACTCGCACCCACTGAACTGCATCCAGCTCCCTGGAGATATGCACTTTCCCTTAAGATCTATGTACCATATCGCACTCTAATGCTTGAAGATCCCAAACTGCTTCAAAATGTCCAGCAGCTACTCTCCAAGAAAACATTCTACAACAAAAAGGCAGTGCTGGCCATAACAGTCCCTTTGCAGTCTGTCAACTAAACAAAACACACTAGTGATTCACACATTCCTTCTCAACGATATATATATATAGCATCAGCATGTTCTCTCAAAGTGGCAGACTATCATCGCAGCCAAGCGTTTTCAGCCAGGACAGAAGTCATTTGCCAACCTACCCTCTTTCCTGTGTCAACTGACATTCGCAGCGCAAATATTTTCACCTTCTTTCATTGTCACCTTGTCCAAGCAGCTAGAGGTCATGCAGGTGGAAGTGTCAAGACAGACGATGTTCTCAAAGTACCTCCTTTTCTTAACTTTTAGCTTTTACACTGCACACAATGCTCTGTATCTTCTTTCCCACATAGACCTGCCGTCACTTTTTCACTCTCACGTCTTTGTTGCAAACCTCCAGCAGCTGTTTGCATAGAAAAAGGCTCTAGAAATAAAAGCGAGCCTTGGGCTGCACCTTCCGCCTGCCCCATGTAAGCCACATCAAACTCACCAGTGCACTCTGTCCTTCCCTGCATCTACCATTGTGTTCTCTGGATTTCAGAACCGAAAGGTAGGCACAGTTTTTTCCACAGAGGAGTTGGAAGAGGCATAGGTAGCAGCACAAGTAGCTCTTGCTGAACTTTATTATTTACGACTGCCACTGTGAGTTTGGTTGGTAGGCCAGTAACAGCCACGCTCCTTTTACAGCCGGTATGCTGCAGCCACCAGCCCGGTGCCCTGTGGCTTCATTCCTCGACTCTTGTAACCAGTCCTGCTTTTACTCTCCTGGAGGGTAATAGGCATCTATTTCTCATACAGATCATTGTGGCAGCAGAGAAGGGCTCTAGTGCACTGCTTCTGCCACAAGACACTCAGGCCAGGCACTTACGTTCTCAGCACTATGTAGCCCCATATTCTGCGTCTCGTCATCTGAATCATACTGGAAAGCATTTCACAGAGAGAAAATGTGCCAGAACAATGAGCTTGGCTGGAGTGTACCCCTGAAACTGGTGGAAATTTGTATTTGTAACCACATTCAAGGGGCAGTTCTCTTTCCTATACAACCTGCAAACCACTGTCAGATTGCAGTGCTCTCTGCCCACTCCTTCTTAACTTGAAGTACCGGTGCACACATTGCAGCCTTGCAAGGACAGAAGATCCGGAGGGATGTCACAGTGCATTCGTGCAGCACAGACGCTGAAAAGTGGCAAAGCTGAATGCCTTCACTGAGCTTCAGTTCTGTGCAGATCACAGAATGAAGCGGCAGAGGACCAGGATGTTGTGCGCAGTGTACCTCATTGCAGAAGTCGAGAAAGAGCTCGTTCACAGTCAGTTGAGAATACACCTGTAGCCATAGAACTTTGTAATCCAATGGACAGTCACCAGAGAGTGTTTTGCTTTTCTAAGCTGTCACCTTTACTTCTTTCTACTGCAATGTGGATACTTTTGCCCAATAAGGCCTGATTACATGTACACATATGTGTCTATTATAATAGCTAAACTCTCAGCTTATTCTATTACAATCACATGACTACATTACTATACTATAAACCCCTTCATTATCTTATCTAATACAGTTTCTTACTTAAAGCAGAGTCTTACAACTATAGAAACATAAGTTGATGATTTCTCTGTTCAGTGTCTGTGTATCTTGCTTTCACATCAATCTAGGCTTCTTCTAAGGCTGTAAATTAAACCCTCTTGAGTCTGTGAAGATTTCTATCTTTCCGATTCCCACACCTCTTCCAGTTCTCTCAGGAAATTCGAACTTGAGTGTTTTTCAGTGTCTTCGGAAGTGGGCTTTTTCTGGCTAAATCATGCAAACACTGCCTGTCTAAGGAAAAATCGAATGTCCCAGCTATGGAACATGTAGACAGAAGTTTGTGTGTCATCAATGAGATGTCTGTGCTCACACACACATGCAGTGAGAGCAGAGCAGTGTTATGGTGAGGGGTGTCACTTGGAGGGTGGATACACACTCCAGAGGTCCTTGTGACATACAGCCTGTTTTATTGTTCAGAGTTTACTTTTATAGGGAGTTCAAAACTCCTGGGTCTAGACAGCTCATTTGGTCTGATCCTCACACAGCCCAACTCCTGATTAATGAGATACCTACAGCCCGGGCTGGAAGGTGATAGGTGCAGGTCCCTGTCTATAACCCAGGGACTCCAACGGCCTGGAATGCAGTCTGGAACCACTGGTGCAGAGCAATGTAACAGCAACCTCCAACCAAAACCAAGAAGAAAAGGTATTCCTCAGTCAAATGTTTGGACAGTAAGGTGGAGATACATAAAGAAAGGAAAATCTCCTGCAGAACAGTTGTGACTATGCAAAGAGTGGCCTCTTATTAGAATATAGGGGCAATTCTTTCCTGTTTTGGAATAACTTTGCCTTTCCCACATATTTATAGCTCCTTGGAGAGAAGGAAAAGGTATTGACAAGGCACATTTCAATAGCACAGCAACTTCTTGCTTTATGTATTAATCTTTTCACAAATGAAACAAGTGTAGAATGGTTGAAGAGGGAAGACTTTGCATGGGTAGGGTGCTGTCTAGAAGCTGATACTGCAATGGGTTTGTTACTGGCATGAGAAGCATCTGTGTGATCAGAGACCTAATAGCAAACTTGTTGTCAATGATGGGTAACTTCAGCTGGATTAAAACCACAGGAGTGTAGATGTCTGAGTGAGGAAAGCAACCATTATTTTTATAGTTGAGGTTATTATTAGACAAAGGGTAAACGTAAATGAAAAGTAGACATTTGCTTCACTTTACTGTGTATCTACATACAAGTCAGTCCTATAGAAGAGAGAAATTAACTTCTGGGAACATTGCATGATTTGAATGCAGAGTCACACTCATCTTTTGTTTCTTTGTTGTGTGCTTGGCATGGAACACACTGCTTTGAAGAGGGAAGTGCCTAACAGACATTCCACTTTACAAAAACATATGCTTCCCTATTCTTCTGAGACCTCAGAACAGAGTCCTTATTTGCATGGTAGTTTCCTCCATTAGAAGGGAAACTCATCTAGTCAGGCTTCATCACCCCCTGCATCTTTTGGGGTAGTTCTTGGAAGAAAATAGATAGCAACTTTTCCACTCCACATGATTAATTTTTCCTTCTCTTCCTAATGTACTTCAGGGAACAAGCTATCAATTCCCTACTGTTTCTATGAAAAGGCATGAAGCGAATAATTAAATTCCCATAGATCTTGTTGACAGAAAGAAATTGAAAGAAGGAGGAGGGAGGAGGAGGCACAAGCTGCCTTTGAGGCAGCAGACACAAGGACAGTTGGCCTCGTGAGCAAACAAGAAAACCAAAAGAAACTTCACAACAATCTCATCAACAACTTAGTGGACAAATATGCAAACCCATTTGTTCATTTATTATGTGTATAATATATGTTCTTCATTCTGACAGAATTTTCAGGTAGCAAGCTAGTGTATGGCACCTGGAACCAATGGCATATTGGAAATGGCCAACATGCAGAACACGCTCCATCCTGAACGCTACCAGAGCAGAATCACAGAATCATAGAATGGCCGGGGTTGAAAAAGACCATAAAGGCCATCTAGTTCCAACCCTCTGACATGGGCAGGTGGAGCGGCGTGGCCGGTAGAGTACGCCCAGGCTAGTTGACCAGCCCATCTCCAACCAATGGGGTGCTTCCCCAACTCGAAGCCGGGTACTACGCCTAAGGCAATAATCTGCCTTGTGGACATTGGCTGCTGAACTCCAACCCGCAGGAAAGGAAGAGGCGTCTCTCAGTCTCTTAGTATTATTGGGTTTATTAGGCCCCAGAGGAACTGAACTTCCCCAAGGAGTCCCGAGGCAGAGAGCTGGGAGCCCCAAAGAGAGCTGAGAGCCCCGAGGTGAGGGAAACCTCGGTTTATAAAGAAGGTGGGAGGGGAGGGGGGGGTAACAAATCAGGAGAGAGAAGGGAAGGATACATTAAGGATAGAAATGATGATAAAACTAATCATACAGAATTAAGGGAGGGGCCCCGATCCCTGAGCAAATCACCCGAAACCCTGGCCAGAAGTTTCTGGAAAAGGAGGCAGGGGTGCAGAGTGACAGGCAGGCAATCGGGGGTGGAGAACTAAAGGATACATGTTGTAACTATAGGAACTGGGGAGGGGTTTGGGGATTGACACTTAACTGAAACAAGGCAGGACTCTTTAACATGGCAAAAGAAAAAGGGGAACAGAACAAACCCAAAATGAACCACAACAGGCAGGGACACCTTTTACTTGCCCAGCTTGCTCAGAGCCCCATCCAACTTGGCCTTGAACACCAGGTTGGGGTGTTCATAACTTCCTTGGGCAAGCTGTGCCAGTGCCTCACCACTCTCACAGGGAAGAATTTCTTCCTAGTATCTAATTTCAACCTGCCCTCTTTCACTTTGAAGCCATTGCCTATTGTCCTGTCTCCATAGTTCCTAATGGAGAGTCCCGCTCCTACTTCCCTTCAGATACCGGAAGATGTTGTGAGGTCTCCATGCAACCTTCTCTTCAACAGGCTAAACAGCCCTAATTCTCTCAGCCTGTGGGAGGTGCTCTAGTCCTGAATACTGAACCACACCATTGAATGATGATTTTTTTAATCCTTTGAAGGCATTTTGGTTTTCAGCCTTAAATTTGGCTGAAGTTTTGATTTGTGGGTATTGCAAGTGAGCAACAGAAATCACTGCCCTAGCTTGCCTTTTCTACAGCTCCTTTCTGTGGAAGACCTGGTGCAAACATCGCAGATGGTGAGATAGTGGGCACACCATAAATCTGAAAGAGCTTTGCACGGTAAACAGAGAGGAGGATTAAATATTGAAATGCAGATGATAGAAGCTGCCCGATGGACTGTGCTGGTGGAAATCAAATACTAGTCTAGTATTTTGAATCCAGAAGATTCCTCCCAATGTGGCCAGAGATCATTGTTTGGCTTTGAATCTGAGCACGTGGACAGTAGTATATGGTCCACAGGTTGAAAACAGTGTCAATACTTCTCCTTTTTTTCATTAATGTCTCAGAGACTGAAAAGGCAGCTACAAAATGGTAAATGCATCCCTACAGATTCAAAAATTGTTGTTATTAATTTGCATCTCCACCATAACAACAGATTGTTAGAACTAAAATACAGATGGGAATTTTATAGTTTCTCAGAAATTAAGCAGGAATTGGCCAATGGGCCTTAACAGTAGCTACAAGTATTTCAGGGCGAGTCATCTCAAAAGTATTTTAACCTTACAGTACTTTTCTGTGTTATGCTTTAATCTTAAGGAAGCATTAAAAAAAAAAAGGAAAAAAGAAAAATGAAAACAAAAATATTACGTTGTTGGGGATGGAAAGAGATGGGGAGACTGACTCTGTGATCAGAATCCGATTTTATTGTGGGATACAAACGCTTATATACTATTTCAGGGAGACTAGTAATGTGTACTACAATTATTAGGTTAAAATCACATACACAAAATTATGCATGTAACAACATCTCTTGCTTGCAGAGTTTAATGGGATTTTCTTTTTCTGTTAAACCGGTTTGATTTAATCTTCTTGCAATCTAGGTCTAATTTTCAAAGTTCCATTTGCTTTTGCCAAGGCATCCTGTTACCAAATCTCTTATGTTAACCAGGTCCAAAGTCCATAATTTGTCTTGTGTCCCCCAACATTCCAACATCTCCCCCTTTCCTTTTGACCAAAAATACTCTTTTAATGGCCTTAATAATTAATCTCTGCACACATTGAAAGGTATTGTGTGATTAATACAATTATTATCAAAATTAACAAATACATACCTATCCTAAAAAGGATCTTAGTTAAAACTCCAGCCACTAAAAGGCTCAGTCTTGATCTTTATAAACTAAAAACATTTCTGATAGCAGCTGCATAAAGGGTGCCAGAAGTGTAATTGTACCAAAATTTTGATTCTTATACACAGGGTGATAGGGAGAAACATTTTTAGACTGATTCTTTTTTCATGTATTTAAAATTAGCACAAAAATCTAATTTCATGGAGTTATTATAAATTAGAATTCTTTGGGTTCCACCAATTGTGTTTCTCATTATGAATATGAAGGTACTATCAAAGCAAAACAATATGTAACATAACAACAAACTTACACTAAATAAAAATAAATCAGATAATAGATACAATTAGTAGTACATGAAAAATAAAATGGTCATTTACAACAATGCCTTATCAATTTCTTTAATATTGTACTATTACTTAGAGTCTGTAGTAACTGGCAAGCTTTATTTTTTAATGTGAGGGCTTGGAAAATCATTCCCAGGTAAGAGTTCCAACTTCATCTTAAAAGGAGGTTTAGCTGTTATAGGTCTAAATTCGGTAAGTCAAAATTATTTGAAAATTATTTTGGTGCAGAAAATTTTCTCTACTAGTTAAGGCCAAGACTTGGCCAAGGTCCAGGCTTTTAACTGGAAGAGTCTTTTTAATATATTTTAGAAACCTCTTAGTAATAGTATTTAGAAAAATAATGTATGTCTTATAAATAGTTATACAACAATAAGTGAAGGTTTGTAAAGTAGCTGGCTTTCTCATTTATCATTAGTTAGTCAATGGTACCATAGACAAATAGCAAATGAATAAAGTAATGCTTTTTATAAAAAGTTAGTGAATTCACATCATAAAATTAACAGCATAATCAGTGTTATTTAATATATCAGTAGAAATTGTCTTAAGAAATTGAGGTTATATTTTCTCAGACATATATGACATTAAAGCAAAAAAGTAAAAGAAAGCATTAAATAACTCATAACTAATTACAGTCATAATATGGAGACTCATTCTTCAGTACTACTTATAAAAAATAAAATAGCAAAAACTGTTCTTATTTCTGTAGCAAAATAGCATTATCTTGTAATTTAAATGAGCAAATTTTGACAAAAATTCATTCAGACTTTATGTCATTCACTTGTATAGCAAAGGAATTAAAACTCAAATGGGGATACTTCAACAAAACTTAAAATCAACTTCACTAAAACTTATCTTAATAAAGTATCTCTAAAAGAATTTAAAGTTCACCTTACTGAAGAATTTAAAGTTAACCTTACTGAGACTAAACAAAAATTAATCTTAACAAGAATTAACTTATTTAAGCTCTATTATATCAAAAAGGTTACTGAAAATTTGTCAAAAAACAGTTAAACATCAGAGTAAACAACATGCAAGTAAACAACTGTACTGAAATTTTTACAATAAAATGACTTTGTTAGAACTATGGAGTAAAAAGCAAGCACTTAACAAAGCTGACAGTGGAATTAAGTCTCAAAAAATCAGTACAGATAAAGTTCAATGTTTTTCTGGAATGTGAACTAAAGAATCTTGAATTTATGACTTATTTAATTCCTCTCAGTGAATGATGTCGTTTTGCTATGTTACTAATATGTAAAAAGACACCACTTCTACACCAACACCTTTGAATTTTTCTAGTAAAAATCCTATTAAAAATCACTAATCAAAAGTTAGAGGGTGAATCTCAACACTGGCTGGTGCCAGGAAGGCAGGGCTGCACCCCCTGCAGCAACTTCAAAGATTGCTTGTAGGATAGTGTCGGGTTCAGCTGTCTGTCTCTGCCCGGACACGGGTAGGGTGGTTCTTGGGTGGCATGCGTTTCAAAGGACGAGTCTGGACTCTTCAGCTTTTCGATCTTCAGATTGTTTATTGTTTCTTATCTACAAAATTTTCTGTCTGCCCAACAGAGGTCTGATCTGCAAGGCAGCCAAGGGCACTCGTGACCACCCACGGGGCGGTCATGTCTTTTTATACTAAAATCTACGTACATGATATTTACCTTTATTTTCCAATACTTTTCACCCATGTTGGCAAGTGCACCTTCATCATAAAGCAATCCCCAAGTGCCAACATCACCACAGGAGATGGAAGACAAGAAGAAGAAAGAAGAAGGACGAGACACACCCTGATCCCTCCATCTTGTCTCCATAACCCCCCTGTACCAAAAACCTTAAAGTTTATATTTCACCCTATAAATGTGTCCCTTTTACACCTTTCACTCTAAAGTGATTCTCATGTCCTCAAACTGCTGTCACTTCTGTGGATGGATCAAAATCAAGCCACCAAACACTCTTGGCAACATTCCAGGATTTCCGAGACCCCCCCAAGGGTTCTCCTGGCAGCTCTGGACATGGGGAGCGATGTGCTGAGTTCCCAGAGGATAGATTAAAGTTTGGCTTAATAAGAGTAATGGGATATAAGCATTGAAGGCTAAAACAAAAATATATTTAGTTATATAGTACTAAATAGCTGTACCAAAAAATTCACAACAAAATACATTGTTTAAAAAAAAGACAAGTAACTGGACATTTGACCAGGGCTAGGTGTCCTTCAGGGTGTTAGATCTGTATGAACTGTGGCTTTTGATAGCTGGGCTGCTCCTTTCCATGCTTGAAAGTGCCTGGGGCACTTCAGCCAGGGACCATTGAGGGCGTGTTGAGTGTCCCAAATGACTCCTGTACAAAATCTGAATGCATAAAAATTCCCCACTGTGTTAACACATCCCTCCCTCACAAAACCAGGGGGACAGACATCACAAAAAGTTTAACTGTGGTGATCTGCCCACCAGGCCCTCTTATTTACACCAAGTGTGGGCTTTGCAGGTTTTCACTCCTTCCACCCATGCCGGAGAATCCCTGAGTCGTTAATGGCCATTCATTGGGCTATTGGCTCCTTGAGATAACAGTCACATCGAGTCCTGTATCAGTCTTGTTAGGAGTGTCTCTGCCTTTCAGAGTCACTTTGCATTGGCATGTTGGATGCTCAGATGTAATACCTTGTGTCCATAAAATCTGTGGGACCCCTGTGGAACCAAAAATTCTCGTCCCTCCGTTCAATTATTGGGGATGAAGATAGGGGTGCTGCCAGGGAAAATATGTGTTGGGCTGTATGGCTCCCTGCCAGGGCTACACGGGGTGGCTGGGGAGTCCAAGCCATGATCTTTATTTCCTGAAGGGAATTGGAATCTATAGCACCTGGGAGAACAAACAAACAAAGTATGCATACGCTGTCTAGGTGGTCCGAAAACTCCTGTGGGAATCAAATGAACAGATGAATCAAGCAATGTTACTGTGTTGGAGGTTGCCAGGTCCATTCCTGTCCTGGGGTGGCTGGTCAGTTAATAGTCCAGCCAGGGCTGCCTGTGGTCCGGCGAAGGCTGCTTTGGGAGACTGCTTCTGCTTCTGCTCCAGTTTCCCAATATCGGACGCCCTTCAAAATCATACTTGGACCAACATTGATTACAGCAGTGAGGGGGAATACCGGGAGTTTTGGATCTGGCCTCCCCCTTTTCAAAGCAGTCCTTTTTCAAATGCCAAGATTTCTCACAAGTTTGGGGGTCCCCTTCCTTATGAGCATTTTTCTTTAGTTGCATCCATTTTTCACGAGGGTCAGGGAGGAACAGATCAGTCTCATAATCTATTGGCCCTGGATCGAAGGGCTCCCCCTCCCTGCTAGAGCTGCAGTCAGTGATATAAACTGCTAATGATTGTGAGAAAGGATGCCTCCCCCTCCTTTGTCTGGGCAGGGTTGATGGCTGCGGCCACTCTTCAGTATCAGACGTGCTAGTTTCAAGCGTGCAGGGAGAGTCAGAGTGAGGAGAGACAGAGCGGGGTAGGGGGCTGGCTTTTTCAACGTCCTAAAAAGTATTCTCCAGGACGGAAGTAAAAGTGACTTAAGGTCTTCCTTTAGGATGGGGGAGTCATGCTTGCCAGCAAGCATGGTTTCATAGATGCGTCTCTCTTTGGGCATTTCCTTTCCCATTCCTTTAGTTCCCCTGGCTCACCTGTCAGCCGCAGACAGGGATTGTGGGCCCAAACGCAGTTCTCTCACCATCACGATCAATTCCAGGGGCTCGCCGACTGCCGCCAGTCAGACCGGTTCATTTCCTCACACAGAGGCTCTAATTGTTGGCGATGGAGAGAGATGGGGAGACTGACTCTGTGATCAGAATCCGATTTTATTGTGGGATACAAACGCTTATATACTATTTCAGGGAGACTAGTAATGTGTACTACAATTATTAGGTTAAAATCACATACACAAAATTATGCATATAACAATATCTCTTGCTTGCAGAGTTTAATGGGATTTTCTTTTTCTGTTAAACCGGTTTGATTTAATCTTCTTGCAATCTAGGTCTAATTTTCAAAGTTCCATTTGCTTTTGCCAAGGCATCTTATTACCAAATCTCTTACGTTAACCAGGTCCAAAGTCCATAATTTGTCTTGTGTCTCCCAACATTCCAACATTATATGACTAAGATAATAAGCAAAATCAGTAACATATATAGAAACAGAAACCATGGGTTTTAACTTTCAGCCTTGTCTTCTCAACACACTCTCGAAAATGGAATTGTTTCCCTATCTCCCTTGAAACCTTTTGGAGCAAAAAACATTCTAAGGTCCTGATAGGTGTTTTGTTCAAAAATCACTCATTCTAGTTTTCTGTCCATAAGTGGAGTAACGTGCCTGTGTTGGTAGCTGGCCAAAGGAGGTAGAAAGAGTAATCATCATCCACAACACTGGGGCTAAAGAAATTTCCACAGAAAATTACCTGCCCTATTACTTGTTCATGGTTTGGGTGGAAAGTTCAGAATCTGTTTCTATTTTTCCCATCCCTAGAATGTTATATTTCACAGAATTAGAGCCCCTCAAACATCAGTCCTGCCAGAAACAGCCCGTCATGTGCTGTCATAGGGGTGTCCACCGACATCAGCTGTCATGCTGATGTCCACTGACTCTTACCAAGTCTAGTGCTTGTCACTGTTGCAGATCAAGAATTTCTGAATAGTTTTGATTAATGCCTTTGAGTGGTTCAAAACCAGAAAAGAATAACTAGACATTTTCATGATCAAATCCCCAATGGAATAAAAATAAGAGTATAATAAATGTATTAATTGTCATAAGAAGGAAGATGAAGGGTCCAAAAGATTACTTGCATACTTACTGTTCTAAATCACTTGTTATCTGGCAAATTGCAAAAAATTCCAGGCTTTCACCAAAATGCAAATCAGATTAAAATGTGAAGCCTTACACTTCACTGGATATAAAACTTCATCATCCATTTTTAAATGTTAGAGATTGTATGTATTTCCTATTAATATCCTGAGGTTTAGAGCTGTAATTCAGAGAAGAAAGAATGCTATTTTGAATTCATTCTATTCAATCATCTTGTCTGGACTCTCTCCTCTTGGTTTTTAGTTCTGACACTCTGTAGGAAAGGCAGAGAGTTCTAGATTAATTATTTTCAACATTTTCCCCTCTAATTCTTCTTTTAAGGCAAACCTTTAAAAATCCACACTTTCTTACCCTATCACTTCTAAAATTCTATTGAGAAGCAAAAAAAACCCATCAAACAACTAAATCTGTATAATTCCTACTTGTATAAAAAAAGCAGTCCATTAACTGCTTTCTAAATATATTCTTTATCTTGGAGTGATATGGCAACCTTTTCTTGCTTTTATAGATTAGAACCAAAGCTATAAGGAAACACAGGTTTACTGTAGCAGATTCTGAGATACAGAAGTCCAGCAATGAGTTCAGATGTCAAAGGAAGTGTCTGTACAACAGGATTCAGCACAATGCTGATACATATTAGCTATTTTTCAAGAAACGCAGCCAAACTGCTGCGTTTTTAGTTTAGTTTTTAGAATAGAAGTTCTTTAGACTTCTATTCTATCATAGGTGCCTGCTTCCAGAACCTGACCTAAATTGTTGGAAACCAGCTGCAATATTACTGTAAACAATGTTGTGAATGTAGGACATTGTAATTCTTCTCTTCCATAGAAAACCACAAGTGGAGTTGTGCCACTTGTCTTCAAAATTCTGTATTTCCTTGCAAACTGGTAAAATAATGATAAATAAAGTGTTCTGTTCATACAGTTTAAATGTTATAATGTTCAAAATGAAAAAGAGAAAAATCCATTCAGATATGGTCTGCAATAATACAGCAGAGAGAAGATGAACCAGTCTACAAAATAAAGTGAAGCAGAATTTGGGAATTTGGAACACCTTATGATGTAATATTTAAAGAAAAAAAAAAATATATATATAACATACCCAAACTCAATCAGTGATGCACAGAGAAAAAGAACTAATTACTACTATTATTTCTTTCTTTCTCAGACAAGAAGTTCAATTATTCTCTTGAATGCATGGAAGATTGTTGGAAAAGACGGCAGCCTTCTTCTTTACAACATGTTCCTCAGAGCTCCAGGAGCCAAATCATTGGAGCTATGAGGATATTTCTCTCTGTAAATCTCTGAGAGCATAGCCAATATTATATTCCTTTAGAGATGCTCACCTGCCTGGGCAAGTGGTGGATAGTCTACAGCCCCAGTACCTCAGCCAGACACTCTGCCTTATTTAGCATGGCTACTGCAGCAAGGACACCATCTATACTGGCTTTCTAACCAAAATTGTGCAAGGCACAACAAAGAATATACCCAAAACACTGAGCACAGCTTATGGCCTTCAAAACAAAAATCTCAGGATGGCAATACTGGATCTTCTGATCCAAACCATTTCTTTAGAGATGAAAAAAGCTTCTGTGTATTGTACAAAAAATACTTATGTAAATCAGAATTGCATGACCCAATATTTCTATTTAACTGGAACTATTTTGATCAATATTATTGATCCATTTCAGTGCATTTGGTAAAAAATGTAAAGTATCGTTTAAAAGAAATTATTGGTTGCATACTATGTATTAGTTAAGGTGTTGGTTTTGCACAGCTTGGTTTTTGGTGGGGAGGGAAGAAGCCAGCCACAGAAGTGAATCTTTTGTGAAAAGCTCCTAGAAGCTTCCTCCATGCCTGGCAAAGTGAATCCCTGCTTGGTACTAAGAACAGACATGCTGCTAAGCCAATTAGAGAAGCTGGTAGCACCTCGGTGATATATTTAAGAAGGAAATCAAAACTGCAGCCAGTTAACTTTTAAGTTGGCAAATTTTTAGATTGGCACCCCAGTGTCAGTCAGTGCGAGTGGCCGCAAATGGAAGCCGTTTTCCATGGGAAAAAGAAGTAATTTCATCAGGGTCTGGCTATCAGCTCAGAGTTGGTGTTTGGGGCTGTAAGGGAATGCTTGGGCCTATTTGCTGTCAGCTTTAGTTTTGGAGAAATCCAGCTGTGGTGGTTTGACAGGAACTATGTTTTCTGGGATGCTGTGGTCAGGCCAATTGGTGCTCAGATTTTAATGTTGGCACCTAATGTGGCCATTGGGATATTGGATACGCCTCTGAGAACATGGGGTTAAAAGCAGGGCTCTCCCCTGGAGGCTCTCTTGGGTTCTGGTCAGTGAAAGGTTCAGACCTCCCCTGCCCGGCTGCGGGCTGGGCGGGGGAGGGGAAGCCATGAGGCCGGGTGAGGTAGGCCAGGGCCCTGGACAGAAGGGAGGTGAAGGCCCCTGCAGGATGGAAGGGTGGAGGAGCACTGAGAGACATCGGGCAGCCACCCCCCACCCCCCCAGGAGAGACAGAGAGAGAGAGCCTGTGCCTGTGCTTGTGCCACCTTGAAATTTTATAGTGGCTGGCCGAGAAGAAGGGGGCGGTGCGAGAAGGTGCCCGGCAGGGCAGCCGTGGGAGTTCTGGACAGACAGAGCCTCAGATTTTTAACCCTTTTCTTGGATGATGGAAACCTTACAAATGCTAATCCTCCTGGAGTTGAATGAGAAGAAAGATATAGACGAGATAAGAGGAAATGGGCCATGAGAGAAATAGAGAAGAACTCAGGTGGAAGAGATGATGGAGTAGCTTATGCTAGACTCTTTTTGTGTAGCCATGGACAGACCCATGTTTCCTTGTGATCCAGGGACTGTATTCTAGGGGGAGGCAATGTCTCAGGACCAAGAAGGTTCGGTGTAGGTACCCCTTGGGCCCAGGGGGTGAAAAAAATATGGGGGGGGGCAGATGTCCCAAAGTTGAGACTGTGCCTATTTGGAGTGGGACAAAGCATCTTTAAAAGTCGACCCTAGAAGCAGCTCTGGTCTGTGTTCAGTGGTGAGAGTGCTGGACATGAAGAGAAGAGGTCACCATTGGCACAAGAAGGACTCCTTCTCCTCTTGATGAACTGAAGATTGAGTATTCTGAAGGGTGGTGCCGGACTGAGAGTTGATGATCTGGGGGATGTATTGTATTGGGAATTTGGTGGGGAGGAGGAGGAGATGTATTTGTGAAGTTTTCATTTTCCTTGTGTGTTTCTATTTTTTTTTCCCCCCTTTCCCTTGTAGTTTAGTTAATAAATTTTTTTTCTCCTAAGTGAGAGCCTGCTTTGCTTATTCCTGGTCACATCTCACAGCAGAAACCAGAGAGAGGGTATTCTCATGGGGGCACTGGCATTGTGCCAGTGTCAAACCATGACACCAGCAAAGTTTGCAACTTTTTAGGTTGGCACCCTGCTGTTGGCCAGTGTGAGTGGTGGCAAATGGAAGCCATTTTCCATGGGAAAAAGAAATTATTTCCTCAGGGTCTGGGTATCAGCTCAGAGGTGGCATTTGGTACTGTCAGGGAAGGGAGGGTCCCAATTGCTGGCATCTTAAGTTTTGGAGAAATTCAGTGAAGGTTGGAAATTTTTAGATAGGCACCCAGCTGTTGGCCAGTACAAGTGGCCACAAACGGAGGCCATTTTCCATGGGAAAAAGAAGTCATTTCCCCAGGGTGAGGCTATCAGCTCAGAGGTGACGTTTGGGGCTCTAAGGGAATGCTTAGTCCTAGTTGCTGTCAGCTTTAGTTTTGGAGAAATCCAGCAGAGTTCGCAACTTTTTAGGTTGGCACCCTGCTGTTGGCCAGTGCAAGTGGCCACAAACTGAGACTATTTTCCATGGGAAAAAGTCATTTCCCCAGGGTCTGCGTATCAGCTCAGAGGTGGCATTTGTCATCTGAATCATACCAGAAGGGTTTTCAGCTACGTCTCATACTGAGAAAATGTGCCAGTATACCAAGATTGCCTGGAGCGTACCCCTGAAATTGATGAAACTTGTACTTGGTCCACATTGATTTATATCTATTTGCCTGTTTTTGAAAAAACACAGATCTCTGAAAACAGTAGCATCAATTACTACATCACACTTGAAATAATAACACACAGTTGTCTGTAAAATTGTTTGGCCTTTTTTAAAATTCTATACATTATATAAGTAATGTGGTCACGGCTAAAGGCTAAAAAGATTTTCCATTTCTATTCTATACTTTATTTTTATTTAGAATGAATTAAAAATATGTTATTCAATGCTGCACACACAAAATAAAACATATATTAAGGATCAAAATCACATTACTCTAAATTCAAAGTTAACAGATTTTAAATTAAATTTTCTCTATACTATTCTCATGCCTCTAACAATACAACCAGAGATGATGTCACTCATATCTGCAATCACAGAATCATAGAATGCTTTGGGTTGGAAGGAACCTTTAAAGAATTTCTAGTTCCAAGCATCTGCCTTGGGCAGAGATACCTGACTTTAGATCTGGTTGCTCAAAGCCCCCTCTAACCTGACCTTGAAAATTTCCACAAATGGGGAGTCTACAACCTCTCTAGACAGCCTATTCCAATGTGTCACCATCCTTACTCTAAAAAAGCTCTTCTTTTCAGACAATCTAAACCTTTATTCTCTCAGTCTAAAACTATTGCTTCTTGTCCTACCACTACAAACCCATGGTAAAAAGTCTTTCTCCATCTTTCCTATAGGCTGCATTCACATATATGGAAAGGCCATAAGAAGGTCTTTTCCAGGCTGTAAAACCACCAACTCTCTCAATTTTTTCTCATAAGAGAGGTGTTCCGTTTTCTGATAATTTTCATGGCCCTCCTCTGGGCTCACTCCAACAAATTCTCTTCTTTCCTTTAACAAGGATGCCAGAGTTGGATGCAATACTCAAGGTGTGGTCTACTACAGCAGATTAGAAGGGGAAAATCACCTTCCACAACCTGCTGCCCACACTTGGTGCAGTTGTCTTTTAGGTCTTCAAGCGCATCATGGCAGTTCATGTCCAATTTTTCATCCAACAGTATCCCCAACTCTTTCTCTCTGTCTGGCTGCTTTTAATACCTTCATCACCCAGTCTGTACTGACACTTTGCCTTGCTGAACTTCTGTATATTTACATGAGCTTACTTCTCCAGCCTGTCAGTCTCTGGATGGCATCCCATCCCTCAGATATGTCAACTATGCTACTCAGCTTGGTGTCACCTGCAAGTCAGCTGAGGGTGCTCTCAATCCCCTTGTCTACATCATCAATAAATATATTAAATAGTATCAGTCACAGTGCAGACACCGGAGGGAGACCTCTTAATACTGGTTTCCACTTGTATATTGAATCATTTACTGCAACTCTTTGAACATCCATCCATCCATCCATCCATCCATCCATCCATCCATCCATCCATCCATCCATCCATCCATCCATCCATCCATCCATCCATCCATTTCTTTATACATCTGAAAGGTTCACTGAACAAATCCATACCTCTCCAATATAGAAGTAAGAACGTTGTTCAGGACCTTATCAAAGGTCTGGATAGATGACGTTTATAGTTTTGACACCAGCTCTGTCCACTGGTGCAGTTGCTCCATCATAGGAGACTCCTGGTTAGTGAGGCAAACACATTTAATTAACAGCTGAATAGAAATGGAATGAGAAGTGAAGGCACAGAAAAAATCAATCAGCACATACATTGTCACTGCAAATATGCACGCATGCATATTTAATTAACAAGAAGCATGCTTTCAGTCTTTGAAGGATATATTGTTGTACTCAGGTTGTACTGAGCCAGTTCCTGTTGAGTCACAGTGGCATGAGTATAAACAAGTCTCTACAAGAGTCACAACTGTGAGAAAAGATAATTATATCTGCACTGCAGATATTTCCTGCTGAAAATCAGATTTAAATAAAGCCTATTGGAAACGGGAAAAGTTCTCAGCAATTTCAGTAGGTTTTTTATTAAACACCATGTGAAGTTTGTTTACAATATAGTAACTAGATTTTGCATTTAAATAAAATGCTGATTTTATTTTTCTTAAATCAGCAAATTTTACTAGACTTCATATTCTGTTGTATTTATGTAATGAATATATACTAATATACAAATAGATGAACTCACCTCTGCCTAAACTGGAGCAGGAATAAAATTATTATTTCACTATTACTATATTCTAATGAAAAAAAAATCTTTAAAATCCTTTATTTTTTCAAAGGGGACAAAAAGCTAAGCTAGGTTTTGACATTCAGCATAGTACAGTCAAATAGGCAGAAGTTTGCATATCAAGGCCAGAAACACACTGCTGGCTCTAAACCTTTGCTACAATACAGACAGTAGCTGACCTGTGCATGTAAGGAAGATGATACTAAAACTAAAAGCATGAACTTACCCTGTATGGTTTTTTCCCCCCACTCTACTCTGCAAATTTATTATTAAAATCTTCCAGACTTTTTTTCAGCCCTTTTATGAGATTTTTAGGACTGAAAGACACACATAACTTGAAGATTTAGTTCTTTAGTAATTTCTCTGGCCCATGAGAGACAGCTAGGATGTACTATACAGACATTTCTTTCCAGAAAAAAAAAAAAGAAACAAAGCCAAAAAACTTAAAATTATGATTCCTGCTCGACACTAGGCATTGGGAATTTGGAAAACTGCATCTTTGAATTTGATCCTATTTTTCTGGCAAAAGTCTTGAACTGCATTTTGTTACTTGACTCTATCTCAGACTATATGAATGATGTGGTGTTCTTGTTACTGAAGAAAAGTTACAAATGTCCTACCCTTGTTGCATTATAAATGGTGGCACAGTATCTTTGTGCTGTTCAGAATAAAAGGAATGAAAGGAATGGAGAGCCATAAATCAAAGGATTGCAGCTGGTAGGCAGTCAGCATTAAACTGTTAAGAAATGTTAGAACTATTTAAGTCACCATTTCTAAGATTTTCTTTCCACATCCAGAATATACCTGTGAAATACAGTCTTTCCTTGAGTGTGGGAGAAGAGGAACAGAAACCCACAGGAAACGTTAGAGTTTCACTTTGTAGCTTCGAATATTGTATTGAGTTAACAAACACCATCCTATTTATTTCTATTTAATTAATTTTATAAATACCTGTTTTATGAATTTCAAATATGGGATTATTTCCTATTAACTGTATGAGTCATAGGTGATGGATTTGTAAGAAATAGTTGTTTATTATGTACATATAAGGTTTTTTCCCAGAACAAATCAGATTCTGATACTAGGTGTTTGTTTACCATAAGGGAAGTAGTAAGAGCAAAAAAAAGGCAGCTGGAATGAATCTCTGTTTTTTCAGAAACCTTACCCTTCAGTTGAATGACTGTTACCCTGAAGCAGGACAAAAGATTTCAACTGGTTTTACTTTTATGGAGAGATAAAACCTAAACCTAAAAATTTTTGCCAAATGTTTTGGGAAACTGCAGTGCAGTATTTGCATTCACAGAAATTACTATTCAATTAAATAGATGTCAGTTCAATACTTTTCCATATCTTGAGAGGTTGGACCTCCAACCATCTACTTTTCTTTAACAAAAAGGAGAAAAATAACTTCTTGTATTTGTTCTGTACTCTTGTATTTGTTCTGTGAGAGAGTGGCCTATGTTCTGAACAGAAATTGTATAGATAGTGTGGTTTGGACTAAAATGAGGCTATAAATATAATAAAAAATGTAATTTCGCAGGGACAAGAATGTTCAACCAAATGGCATAGACAAAACCATTGAAACAGCATGGCAACTAAGTCAGATGCACTTTAAGCTGAAAAGTAGAAACTTCATTTTCTCCTTCACTATGTTTGAAATTAAGTAACAGTTGATACCATATGGTATTATTTCATGACTCATACAGAACATTCTAAATATCAAGAAGGGATGCATCTGATTTCAATAAAAATTTCAAAAGAAACAAGGTTTGGGTCCAGTGTAGATACTGGTCTGTACCTGGCAGTACAGTTTGCCCTACAGATGGAAGGAAATGTTTGACCCTCTGAAATTCAAGGAAATTTATTTCAGTGCAATCTAAGAACTTCAGGAAGTAAGATAACTCTATAGACAAACACATTGATTCATGGTTAAAGATAGAGCAGTTCTAAAGAAATCAATTTTGATGCATTTACATGGTATTTTCTGCAAGGGACACTTCTTTGATCTCAGGCTTAGGTCGCAAAGCCTTATTGTGTACTCTTGCTTAAACTTTCTCATCACCACACAGGGTTTGTTCTTCTGTACTGCCTAGGAGGATGTGCTGTCCAAGCCTAGACGCTTCCTGGGAAAGAGCTGGCATACAGAAAGCAGTGTTGTAGATGGTGCTGGCAATTCAGCATGAATAATGGCAAACCTTCTTCCTGTCCTGGTGCTACTTATACACACAGAACTAGCCTCAGCGTCTTGCAGATGTTTATTAATGTCACTGGTTGTCAGCATTATCCTTTACTTAAATATAAGGTACACTTTCAAGACTTTTGTTTTGAAAGTTAAGGTGCATGGCAAAAATGTTCATTGTATATGAAATTGAATCCTCTTAGTTTATAGTCTATACCTGGAGAAAATAGATTGTGTAAAATTAAAATATACACTTGGGAGCAAAGACTCCTGGACTCTCTGTTCCAGGCAGTTATTACCTATTTAGCAATGTCACAGACATATTTTATAAAAAATCCTTTCATTAGGATCTTTTCTCCTGAGAAGCTGAGAGGCCTCAGAAACAAAATGTAAACAATAATTATCTGCTGCTGTGGAATGCAACAGGTGCATCTTTGATTGGTCTCATGTGGTTGTTTTTAATTAATGGCCAATCACAGTACAGCTGTCTTGGACTCTCTGGTCAGTCACAAGATTTTATCATTCTTTTCTATTTCTTTCAAGCCTTCTGATGAAATCCTTTCTTCTATTCTTTTAATATAGTTTTAATATATCATTTTCTCTTAATATAATATACATCATAAAATAATAAATCAGCCTTCTGAAACATGGAGTCAAGATTATCATCTCTTCCCTTGTTGGGGTTGCCTGAAAATTCAACATAGCAAGTCACCTATGCGCTATCACCTATCACTATGAGCTATTTATGCTTCATAAATCCCATCTACAAAAAAGGAATATTCTAGTCATTAACTCTAGAAAAATACTAATAAGCTGCAGTTTAAAAAAACCCAAACAATAGGGGAAAGTGGGGCAGGGAGGGGGAGGAAGGTAAGATAATAGTGGTTTTTATGTTTATTTAAATATCAGTGAACTTTATATTTGAAAAAATCACAAGTTTTTATTTTTAGAAAAAGAAAATATAAAGATATGTGTGGATGAAGAGTCAAAGTATTCTATCAAAAAAGGAAGATTCTATTACTATCCAATAGATAACCTGAAAGGACACAGGTGATAATATTCCATCTAACTGAAAATCATAAATGCATTTTAAGATTAATGGAAAGTATTAATATTTAGCAATACATACTCCCATTCTATACTCACTAAAGATGAAT
Source organism: Molothrus ater (assembly GCF_012460135.2). Lineage (NCBI taxonomy): Eukaryota > Metazoa > Chordata > Aves > Passeriformes > Icteridae > Molothrus > Molothrus ater. Next base: position 95,882,865 of record NC_050479.2, read on the forward strand.
GAGCATTCAAAGAATGAGCAAAATCTGCAATTAGAAATCATTTGTCATTTGGATGGTGTCATTGATCAACATCAGCTTTCAGCAGTATATTTGATTTCTATTAAAATTATTTATTTTCCATTCTTAGTAAGTTTTCACAGAAAGATCCTTCAGCTCCCATTCATGTGCACACCCTGTGATCATAGACCAGACAAGGGTTGTCCATTTCTGAGGTCCTTTCTTGACAAAATTCACATGAGCATGCTTAATAATGGTGAGAAAAGAGAGTATGCTTGTGTCCTAAAAAAATGCTGTCTAAAAGTGCAGCCCAATACTTGTATAGCCAGCAGAGAATTCCTAGTTTGTTAATCTGATATGCTAGTTTGTCTCCTTTGATTCTTCTAGGGAGCCTGGTTTGATCATATTTCCAGATATGCCTGGCGTCTAAAGGGAGATTGAAGGTTTCCACATTAGGAAACACTGCAGCTACAACAAATAGACGGATGTTAATGTCACTAATGCTTTTCCACTCTCTTTGGAAAAATAAAGTTTCATAAGTAATAATAATACTAATAATGGGAAAAAATTCCATCCAGTCCTCAAGGAACGGATTTGGAATTTTCATGCAGATTTTTCATCTTCACATGATTTATTAAGTGATGGAAAATTATGCCTTGCCTCACTGCATTATCACAAAGCATATTTACCATGGTATAGTTTGAATGACAAATTTAACATTTCTTTCTCTGTTATTAAGATTTAAAAAACCACAAAACCTAAACCAAAATAAAAATAAAGAGATAAAATAAATGATGTAAAACAAGCAAAGTAGTGTAATTAGATGTACTGTTTAAGGAGACGGTATATTCATGGAAGTAATGAAATTATGTTGCTTGAAGAGAATATAAATATTTTCCCATTAACCTGCTATTTCTTTAGCTGTTGTTAACATTCAAAAGGATTTGGCCAAAGAAACATAGGAGCTGTTTTGAGATCTTCAGTGTCAAGGAGGAGTCTTCACAGCTGTACACCAGTAGGGGATGCCAAAAGAAAGTGTAAAAGTCATCTTGTCCCATGAGCATATACCTCAAGGTATTTCATACTTTGGTCTTTGAATTCTGAAGTCGGAAGGCTGAAAAAAAAGAGTATTAGTAGAAAAAAAATCACAGAATAATCCCTGCAATGTAGTGATAACTAATCAAGATACAGTAAAACTTTGTAACTGAAGAAGCAGACCACTTTATTGGTACACAAGTAGTGCTCTGAAAAATTTGAAGATAATAGGACTATTATACATAATAAATAGTAGGGTTGTAAAGAATCAGCCAATATGTATCACCACAGGAAAAATAGCCTTTTATTTTTTTCTTTAAGGGAGTATCTAGGTTTGTATTTATGGGTTTAGGCCATCACAAGTATATGTTAATTCATTGACATTTCTTTCTGAGTTTGGCAATTGGTTTATAGGTTGCCCTATGATCTATGATTTATCATTTATAGCATATCACTTTTAATACATTTTTCTAATTTAAGTTCTATTTATATATTGTGTGTTAATTAAAACAATTATTTTTATTAAATGACATATTGGGTTGAAATGTCATTTTGCTTTATTAATTCCTATTGACTTGTTTGTTGTTTTTAACATACCTTTTTTGCATCATTAGCATTCTGTGGTGCAGTTGCATTAAACTAACAGAGCTAGGCAGGCATTCAACCAAAATACTTCAGTTATATGATGCTCAAAATTGTGAAATGTAACTGCTCAGTTCCAGCAGTAGAATTTACAATGCAGATGATTAAGTTCACATAAACTGTGATTTCCATAAACCTCTATGAATACTCCAGTTCTCCCCATAGAAAACTGAAAATAAGAAAGGGATAGACTCAAGTGGGTTGCCTAAACTGAACTGTCATGGTCTGGGAATCCCAAGACATGAAAGATGTGAACCCATTGGAACAAATCCAGAGGAGGCCACAAGGGTGATCAGAGGTCTGGAACACCTCTCCTATGAAGGTAGGTTGAGACAGTTGGGTCTGTTCAGCCTGAGGAGAACTTACAGCACTCTTCAAGTATCTAAAGGGGTCTACAAGAAATCTAGAAAGGAACTTTTTCCAAATGCATGTAGTAGCAGACCAATGGGGAACATCTAGCAAATCACAGATCCATCTACTTTCTATTGATCTTGTAAGAATAATCATCCCAGCTAGCATTTACACCTCTAAAAGTTATGGGAGTTTGAGAGACGATGCAGCCCCAAAGAAAAGACAGCTTTGGAAAAGAATGTAAATGAAGAAAATGAACTGGTATCCATATGTGTATATATTGCAATGCTATGTTCACTATGGCTCAATTCGTTCAGCAGAGAGCTGTTTTTAGTGCCGACTGACAGTTTTTATGGCTTGTAACTTAGGTTTCAGTGTGGTGCTAGTCAGGTCTTGGTGTCATAAATACTTTGCAGAGTGACATATCTGACTTTGACAGAATAGGGTACTGTCATCTTGACACTTCATCCGCCTCACATATATGTGTCCGGACACTACTTTAAATTTAGCAGGGAAATCTGAAAATTACCTAATTAAATTAGGAAGTTAAAACAGATGAAACTAATGTGGTTATACAAAGGATACCAAAAATACGTTTATGTTTTCTGTAATACGGTATATTTTCGGAAATTTCAAAAAATATCCTGTAACTAGCAATGATATTCTCTTCCACAGTTCAACAGGTTACATTAAGTTATTATTTCCATTGTTCAAATTCTATTTCTTGAAGGAACGTGTTGATTACTTTGTATCTACAAGGTTATTCTTTTCTAATCATCTATTGCACAAATGGTAGTCGATTGTGCAGCATTGCAGAATCAGTTCAGTGCATCAAAAATCTGTGCGTAATGGGGAGACAAGCCTCCAATCTTTAGGACTTCTGCTAGCTTTTATCATGTTTAATTTGCTTCATAATTCATATTATTTTCTTTCTGATTTCTTAGAAGTTGATAAAGAATATACAGACAAGTAATAAAAGTGCAGAACCATCCTTCTATACAAATTAGCTGCTGAAAAAGTTATATTTTCTCTTAGTGTTCCATGTTGAAAACCATCCATGTATTTATGTTGTAATTCTTATCTATTTGAAAATTTGTTATCTTCTGCATAGTTTTCATTAACCATTCTGTTACAGTAGTGAAAATGACAGATAAATGCAATTTTGTACAACTTTGAATTTACCTCGCGAGCTGAGAGAAAACTTGCTCCTATACTTCAATCTGAGTTTCTTCTATATTCAAACTTTGTTTCTCTACCATCAAGAGTTTCCTTTGCTGCTGCTCAAAGCCCCATCCAACCTGACCTTGAATACTTTCAGGGATGGGATGTCCACAACTTCTCTGGGCAACCTGTTCCAGTGTTTCAGCACCCCCACAGTAAGAAATGTCTTCCTTTTATCTAATATGTGTCAGAAATAATAAATCTAGGCATATAAACTTTGAGGAAAGGTTTGAAATTCTTTTCATTTGAAACACATTTTATATGAATACTAACTTGCAGATGACTAAAATATGTTGATGGGCATTTGAGCTTGACACTTTTTGAAAAAGTGCATGGAATTTAAAATTAAAACCAGTAATATTAAAAACTTCTTGCCATTTTCTTTTTCCTCTGGTATTCAAAATTGCATATGTCAGATATATGTGCTTCATACAAATCTCCCAGACACTCTCAGAAAAAAGTTTTTATTTCAGACTACATTGCAGTTTACATAGAACACTAGTATTAGTGAAGGTTTTTCTGGGCATAGGGGGAACTCCTTCTCATTGGATTTGTGTGCAGAATGCATTTTATCCAAACTGGAAAATTGATCCCAGCTGTGTTCTATTCATCATTCTTACTGCATCAGGCCTGAAGATTCTGTGAAAAGTATCCTGTGGACCTGGAACATAGCTCATGTGAAGCAGATGAGAGGTGATGGAGAAGTTGAGGGGGAGAATAAAGAGCATATGGCCCAGTACAGATACCAGAAAGTACTTTTTCATGTGATCCACAGCTTGAACAATTGTTTAGCACCATTTAAAGGCTGTGTTTGACAAACAGGGCTGAAGCAGGTCTTCAAAATATCTGGTAGATCAAAATCCATTGAAGCAAATTCCCCTGGCCAGTCACCTTGCTGCTGATAATTCACCCTCCATACCAGCTGATCAGGCCTAACAAAGCTGCTGCAAAAGTATTGTGAAAAAGGTAGGCACATTTTCACAGATGCAGGGGAAAATCCCCTTGGATGATGATTCCAAGGGATAACTTGATGTAGCAAGTTATGTACCCTTATCTACTGTGCAATATCTAAGCTGGTGAATTCACCATCTGTCAGCATCACTTTAGAAAATAAATGTTTGATCCACATAAAAATATTTCATATGTCCTGTCTACCTGCTTCATTTCAGCCAATGAATAGGCTATGTTCCATCAGCAAAGTGTTTATGGTCATATGTTTCTTTAAACTGTGATAATTCATTATTTTTTTCCAAATCAGACACTGTCTACTCATAAGATTCAGATGTCCATGATAAGGGTGTAATTAAGTTTCATGTTCACTGAGTCAAAAAATATCCTTCTTGTTATCTTTTTATTAAATTTCTGACATGTAACATCAGTCTGAGAGCTGAAAAAACCCTCTTAATTTGCTGTTTGCCAAGTATCATCTATGCAATACAAATTCTACTTGATAAATCACACCCATACATTGCCATATATACTAATAGTAATGCCTTTACAACTTTTTCTTCATCATTAGGTATTTTGGTGAAGTGAATGATTAGAACATAAACAAGGGCATTTGTTCAAGATGTTCCAGAAAGAGCTTCGGTCTTTTCTCTTCTTTGCTGCCTATGTTAACACTGAGCTGCAAAAAAAGAAAGATTGCTAGGAAGAGTGTTACTTTTAGTCTAAATTTCTAAATGATGTTTGGAATACCCTGTTAAATGACAAGATGCTATTTTAAATACAGCATCTTAAGGGGAAAAGTCAGCTTTAAAGAGGTTTTGAGACAGTTGCTTCTGGGAAAAAAAAAAATTGGAGCCATCTAAGGTCTTTAGCCACACCATTTTGAAGATTGATTCAAAACACAGTTCCTTCATATAGGAAGAACAGAAGACCATAAACGCAACCCATTTCAAAATGGAGTTCTATATGTTTCTGGTTGGGATTACTGGACATCATTTCTTGTAAAGTCGAGGGACTGCAGTTAGCTCTCCAATAATTTCCTTCCCTGAAATTCATCTGCATTTGCTCATTTGTCTAGAGTCCCCATTTATTAGTGATGGTATACTCCATCTATGCATAAGAGTATTCAACTAGAGTGTGTGTCTCATACTTTCTAGTTAAAATTGTCTGGAATGGAATGGATAGTTACAGTTGCTTTTATACAATAGTCTTATCTTACCTTGACAAGTTTTCTTTAGACAATGTTTAAGCAGCACTAGCAAATAGGAAGTACAGCTCGCAGCAGGGAAAGACACCCTTCTTCTTTCTCAAGTTTCCTGTAGTTAAATATACGCCAAAAGGCTTTTTCTAGTACTACTACTGTCTTGTAGGAATACTTGATCTATAATCCTACCTTTGATAAAATTACTAATGGGCTACTTCTCCACAAGGCAGAACATTTTTCTTTTAATAATATGTTTTTTGTAAATTGGAAATATGAACTTGTGCACCAGTCATGTGGATTGTACTCCTACTTCTTAATAAGAAGTTTCACAACCTTCTTTAGAAAATATTCACTCTGTGTAACTTCAAAATAAGAATTCTGGGCATCTTCAGTCTACTGATGTAATTTTTTTTTCTACCATGCTGTTATTGTTTTCTATTAAACTCATTTTTACCAATAGAAATATTTTTCCCTTACACCTATGGAAAATACCTATGATTACTCAATAGTGCAGATCAGTACCTTGTTTAGAATTATTTCAACATGGTCCCAAACATATCTGACAGCTAAACAGCAGAGGTTAGCAACAGTGAATGGGAATAACTTCTGAACCATTTCAGTAGATTTCCCAGGAAGGGCTTGTTTTCTGCCACTGCAAATTTTCCCAAAGATATTGTCTGGTTAACAGTTGCATCAAAAGAGTATTTTTGCCCAAACCTTGGGGCAAGCTCTGTCTCAGATTTACTAGTGAAAGTAAGGAGGGTAAAAGTGCTGCTTCAAAGCCCTCTGTGCACTTTCTGTACCAAGAGGGGGGTGACCCCAGAAATAAGTTTTCGATCTCTCTTCAGAACACACGGCATGGCATCACCTCATTCATCTTTTTCTTGGACTCAGCATCTAAAGACTAAGAAGCTCTCTTGCTTGCTCAAGTGTGTTCAGCAAAAAAATCTTGTCTCATCAGCAAATTTGAACACAACTACAATCGAGTCAATTCCAATGCTGGCAGGGCAGGGCAATACTCTACCCCAGTAGTAATATGCCACTATTAGAAGAGTGTGTAAAAATATTTGTGTACAAAGTAATCAGCAGGAAAAATAGAATTGGGAAGAACTGCACTTTGTTCTGGAAAAAGCCTCCTGCCTCAGTCTTACAGACATCATTTGTTGGTATCATTTTTAATAGTTGGGGTTTTTTAAATTTTGTATAAGATATTAGTGCACCTTTACGTTTTCTTAAAATAAGTACAGCCATTTCTTAATAGAATAGAAGTAAGCCATTTGAATATGTACAAATGGCCTTTTAAAATACATATGCTATAGCACACTGTGAAAGTAATTAGCTATAAATAGAAATTCAAAGGTTTAAAAAGATTTTGAATAGAGTAAGTCTAAGGTGATAGAAGAGGAAGAAAGCAGCAGTTTTCTTCTTCTGGCAGAACAAAACCTGAGGAAATTGTACAGTGCAGGTGTATTATTTCGCTTCCTGAAAAACTGAGTAGGTTTGCTATTGCCAATGGTTTTCACTAGGAAGGAAGAGATTCCTTTTGAAAAAAAACTTCAAATTGACTTGACATAAATGTTATGACCCTTAACTTCACCAATGAAGAACAAAAATTCTCATCACTTGATATGGAAATCATGATGGTAATGGAGACAAGGATGTCTAAGCCGTGCCATCAGGAACATAAAAAAGCATTAGAATGCAGGTAAGACTGAGCTCCGGTACTACTGAGAAGAGAATGCAACAAAGACATTTTCCTTTAAGAGTCTTCAGGATGAACAGCAGGTCAAATTTTTTCATGTGAAGTATTTATGAATATAATGAACCTTTAAAATAACATTGTTTTTAAAAATCTGTTTACAGTATCTCTTAGAATGATACACAGTTCCTATTAATAGAAAAAGAAAAGCATTTTTTTCCAAACTGCTGTGCACTCTTAAACAATCTACAATAAAAATAGTGTTTTTTCATGCTGGGAATGTTAATTACAAAAATGCCTTGTCGCACACTTGGCACTGTAGTCTCTTGATTATAAGCATAATTTTTTGTTCATAAAACAAGTTTCACATTGACTCTTTTTCAACTTTAAATATTGATGTCTTTGTACTTATGCAGCATCCATGAAGAATTTCTTGGGTGTTATTTTGTACTCGATCCTAAATAGCAGGTTCTGCATTCTGCCATCTGTCTAGCTTTCCTGTTTGATGCAGCTTCTGAGAGGTATTTTCGTAATTGAGGACTACCTGCAAGAATGATGTTAAATACATGCATTTTATTCCTCGGTTAATGCAAAACTATTTTTCCTTTACAGCACAATAATAATAGGAAAATAATGATGGTAGATTCAATTCTTATAGTACTACAAAGAGGACTATTATCATCATTAGAAACCAAACAAGTTGTATTTATTGCACATGCAGTACAACCACTAACGCAAATTACCCTGTAAATTCAAAAGGAATCTGTATCATAGGAGTGGATGGAATGTTTCTATTGATATTTTGCTTAAACCAGATAACAATTCTTTTGACAGCCAACTCATAATTGCCACCTGACTTTCAACTACGGCTTTCAAACAGTTTAAACATGTCTGTTTATAAAACAATACGGTACAGTACACAATACCAGATCAGGTCATACACATTAAAAAAAAAAAAAATCAAGGACAGATTCATTCACATCTGCAAGCCCTCAAGAGTGTACAGGTCAAATGTCCCCAGAAAACTAGACTGGTGGCACAAATTCTCTATGTTGGCACCAGCAGAAGCAGCTGCTATGTTTATAGGATGCAATCTTGCTTACATCACCCCTCAGAGCAATATTCTGTACCCCTGCCCAATACACCTTCTGCTCTATTCCTTGGACTTCATGTTTGCATTTCTACAGAGTCCTGCAAACTGACTCAAAGTTCAGGTAATATATTTCCAAGATTTAGAAATGTTGTGTTAAGTTTATTTATTTCATATTTCATCCCATCTAAGTATACTGTAACTTTCTGAAGTGAAATATGTCGAGTATGTCACATGTATTTTGCATGTTAGTTCTCCTCCACATTCAAACTTCTCACAGACCCCTGTGATGCCTTACTGCAAAAATACATAGCTGCAAAGAGTGGTTGTGGGAAGTTATAAAAGCCAGAAACTTTGTAAGCAATCTAACAATAGAGCCTTGGATTTCTGAATATAATTGCACCATGTAAAGTCAAAATATAATATTTAAATGATTTTCCTATAATAATGAGTGTGGGGAAGAGAGAATCCAGATAGATTTTTTTAAAATAGTTCCGGGAAAAAATAGCCTTAACTTGGAAGTATAGTGTTAAATATTTCTATACAGCATGAGTTCTCATTACCTAATCATATGATTTGTATAACTGAACTGGAAACCAGGAAATAAATGAAGAAAAATATTCAAGCTATAAAAGATGTGAGTTTTCTCTAACAGCTTAAAATTCTCTTTGTATTCCTGATTAAAACTATTAGGTAGCTAGATGGTCACCCATTATTTTAGAAAGCATCTGGACATTAAAAATAGATAAATTTCTGCAGGACTTGGATGTCAGGTATTCCTGAAAAGCTTTATTTCACTGCTTCCCAACCCTGATTCAACCCACTTAAGCACAGCTGTATTTCAGATGCTCAGGGAAACTGTCCATGTAATGCATATAGCTGACAAATAATCTGCAGAAAAAGCTAGATAGATTTGCAGATCCTTTCCTGTTTCTGTGTGCAGTATCACGTGAGCCGTAATAATGTTACCCTGTTGGTATAAACTTCGCTAGATCAGCTGGCAGACAGCTGGACCTTAAGGGACAAGATTGTGCACTGATTTTGTAATAGAAATTAGGTACTAAGAAGGAGGTTGGAGGATTTAAATATTTCTGCCTCCAGCTTAAGCAACACTAAATCTTGGTCTTTATCTGAAAAGCTAGGTGAATTAACCCATTCGGCATTCATATGCCAAAAATGTCAGTAGTACCCTTAGAACTGTCAAAAGAGTAACAATTCCAATCATTACTTTATGAAAAGAATTCATTTGAAGAAGTCAGGAAGAAGGATGAAACATGCAAATATCCTACCCTGAGAATCATTCTGTTGATTTACACAGGTTTCTTATTACATTGCCATCTAAAGCATTGGACATGCAGGCTTGTGATGACAGAAATACTTGCAAAGTTTACCAGATAAACCATGTTCTCTTCAAACAGCAAAACATTTCTTGATGTTACAATTGCTAATTACATTTAGACTCAATGTTCTTAAAGGTCTTTTCCAACCAAAGTGATTCCATAATTCTCTAAGTTGCACATCCTGCTTGTCCTGGTTTAGGGCAAATTTGGCAGAAAACCTTGAAAATGGGGCCACCCCCAGAAAACCCACCCACATGGCCCCTCCCCCCAGCCAGTTTGGGAAAAATTTCCTTGGAGAGAAGTGGAAAAAACCTGTTTATTTAACAGGCAAAGCACTCCCCAGCACAAAAAATTAACAATTCCAGATGACAAAACTCATTCACTGCTCTGAAGAGACAACAAATTCAGACACTCTCTCTGGTGGGTGGTCGCTCTGTTATCATTTCCTCCTGCACTGGAAAAGGCCGCTGCCCAGAGCGGGCTCCGGTAGGCCACAAAGTGCAAGCTCTCGTGCTCCCCAGGTCCCAGTCTGGAGCAGGTTAGAACAGTTCCAAGAAAAGGGAAAGAAAAAAAAAGAAGCAATCCAGGGATTGCCTCAGCTAGCTAAACTAACTAAAAAGCAGAGGAGCACTCTGTTCTGCTCCCCAGAGCAGAATGTGCAGGACTGTTGCTTTTCAAGGAGTGAGTGCAGTCTCTGATAACAAACTCCGTGCTTCTTCTTCTCCCCACCTTTGCTCTCAGAACCAGTCTTGAAGGCAGAGAATATAATATCCAGCATTAGCAGAACAGATGACTGGGGATACAAGAATCATAAAGTCACCCTAGGACACTGCTCTACTGAGATATGTCACCAGACTATGCTAAGACAAAGTTTTGGAACTGTTAATTAAAATTATACAATCACAGTGAAGCTGAGGAGGAAACACAGCTCACTACAGTTACCTTGTGGCATGCCAATACTTCCTTTCAATCACAATGTTTTTCATTTTTAAATCCATCACGGGCATAATGAAACATCATTATACTGATGGGTAAGCTGAAATGCAAAAGTTAATTCAAAGTGAAAAAGCAATCAAGTCAATAGTAAAACTCACCACAGTTTTGTTTACTACCCTAAATCCTTAGTATCCCAAAATACAAGAACAGCTGTAAAAACCTTGTGGTTTCTTAATTTTTTCCTATACCTACATGGTAGGGTAAGGGATAAACGATCTCAAACAATGGTAATCCACAACAAAGCATTCTTGACATCATGTTTGGGTTTTGCATAGCAAACTCTTTACCTGATAAAGTTATTCCATTGCAATAGTTTGGGGAGTATATTAGAGGGCTGGGTGTTGTTTGGTTTGAAACCATCTTGATCATTCAGGTTGCCAGTAGCAATGAGAAAGTTTAAAATAAGGTAGCGCTATGCATTGATTTTCATACACAACAGACATATTTCTACAACACAAGAGGCAGACCTAACATTTTACTACAACATGGCTGAAGTGGCATCCTGTTCCTCATTGGTTTTTCTGCTTATTTTTATCTGCTTTCTTACTTTAGCTGCTCTTTTCTTCAGATTAATGAGCAGAACCAGCTCAAAAAGGAATCAGATAAGTGCCAGAGCTTTCAAACAAAAAAAAAAAAACAGATGCCAAATGGTGATTTCTAAGTGCATTTGAAAATAGAAATTTTTTGTACTTTACATAGATGCATGGCATTGTCTAGAATTATATTGCTCCAAAGTTTTGGTTTTGTTTTTTTTTCTCAAATCCAAATGTTACGCACTCTTTTGGGCCATTTTAATAAATACATTTTCTGATATGTTCCTTCAAGCTGAAATTGGTTCTAGTAGATATAAGCACACTGGTAGGTAAAAGTAGACTATAAAAGATAACATTCAGAATGTATTTCCCTTCTCTTCCCATTAAAGCAAGTGAAGAAAGCAGACAGGAGATCTTCAGATAACATGCTATGTGAATTGAAAAGAATCTGTCCTTATTTGAAGCAACTGAGAAACTCACACAATGCAATACAGTTCAGACATATGATGTCAAATCTATACTTTTAATGTTTGAATGAAACAAGATTTCTTGAAGTATAATCCTATAAAATGAAGGTGAATTTGCAGAAGCAATTGAACTGGATCTGTTTTATAAACACAATGTTTTCTAATTAAACTGAGGATTCAGGAAGGCAACCTTGAAATTAAAGGATTTAGGAACATACAAATACCAAGAGTGGCAGTTCATTAGCTTTAACGGTCTCTTTAAGATAAGATTTATTTTTAACTTCTGCTTGTAGTAGGTCTGAAGACATTAGTAATGATGGCTTTATATAAAAAAACCCAAAAAACCAAAAAAACCAAGACCCAAACAAACCCAAAACAAAACAAAACAAAAGAAAAAAAAAAACACCAACCAAAAAACAACAAAACAAAAAGAAACCAATCAAAACAACTTTCTCAAAAAGCTTTGAGAAACCAGAGAAATTATGATTTTTAGGGGTTAAGTAGTCCTTTAAAAGTTGTCTCTGAGAAAAGAGATAAAAAAATGCTAATGACTGTGGAGTATATTCCAAAACTGTAATGAAGCATGTAAGGGGCAAGAGCCTGTAATAAAAATACTATGCTGGGTTCATCTGTTGAAAGCATTCCAGAATGGTCAAAACATGTTGTGGGATAAAAAAAAAGTAGAAAACATAAGGAAAAAATTATTTTGAACATATTTTCATATTTCAAGATGGTATAACGGCTTTATTTCATTCTGTTACTAAGACTGGTTTATATCTTATTAAGTGTTTTACAGTAGAGTGAGAGTGTTCACACTAACCATACAATTTGGATGGATCTCTTTTACTTTATACAGCATGGTTTAGCACTTTTACTTTATACAGATATGGTTTAGTACTCCACAGTTCAGTCCTCGAAAGTGAACGAGTGTGGCAGATTTAGCCTAACTGTCCAGTCCACCAGAATGCTTAATTATCTTTAAAAATGCTTTGCCATATCTCATTATCTAGACATGTCTCCCTATCTCAACGTTGAGCTCCTTGATCTTTCATCTACAGGATGAGATCCAATTTAGCTTAGCAAGGATACAGCCTTTCAAAACCGCATCTTTTATTTTCTTACAAGTACATTTCTACCGCAGGGAGCAGTTTGGAAGATCATAGTTGTTTTGTTTCTCAGAGATGTTTCTGCATAAAATAGCTCTTCTTTAAATTTTTTTCCCTGCTACAGTATAAGGTCTGTGCTTAAATGATTGTGATGCAAACTCATTATCATAAATTCTGCAGTCTTACAGAGTATGCAGCAAAGTTTTCTCTTCTTCTGAGGACATTTTACTCTTTTTATGAGTTTCACGGTTTGACGCTAGTGCAATGCCAGTGCCCCAATGAAAATATATTCTCCCTGGTGTCTACTGTGATATGTGACCAGAAATGGAGCAAAGCAGGCTCCAACTTAGGAATAAAGGGAAAAAAACTTTATTAACCTACAACGATATGTAAAAAGAAACACACACAGAACTCATAATGAAAACCTTCCAAAACATTCCTCCTCCCCCCAACAAATTTCTAATACATCACAGTAAGACAAAACCTTGGATTCTCAATTCAGTTACCACCCCTCAGATCACCGACTCTCAGTCCATCACCACCCTTCAGATAATCAATTCTCAGTTCATCAAGAAGAGAGGAGTTCCTCTTGTACCATAGGCTTCCCCAGGAAACACAGCTGAAGCCTCTTGTGTTTCCATATCACACATGGTGCCACCCGGAGAACATTTGCCATCGTGACATCTTCCTTCCATGTACAGTGCTCTCACCACTGTACATGGACCAGAGCTGCTGAGCTGCTTCTAGGATTCCCCTTTTAAGGTTGTTTTGCCCAGCTCCAAAAAAAGCACAGTCTCTCACTTTTGGGATACCTGTCCCCCTCAAATTCACCCCCTGGGGCCGAGGGGTCTCGAGAACAGAGATCTTCTTGTTCACTGAAGATCGAGGGCCCTACCATGCTCCTCACCTGTCGTCTCTGTTCACGCCACTCCTTCACATAACATCACTGCACTCTCTTGGCTCCAAGCCATTGCCTCCCCCTAAATGCAGTCTCTGTGTAAAATGGTTCTGTCCATGACTATACAAGAAAAGCCCAGCCAAAGGCCACTCCATCACCTCCTCTCACCTAGGATTCTTCTCAACTCTTCTGACATCTTTCACTTGCACAGATTTTCATCACACTTGCCCATTTCCTCCTATTTCATCTCTATCTCTCTTCTCATTCAGATCCAGGAGGATCAGTATTTGTAAGGTTTCCATCATTCAAGAAAAGGGTTAAAAATCTCGGGCTCTGTCTGCCCAGAACTCCCATGATTCCCCGGCCGAGCATGGGCACGTTCTTGCCGACCCCCCTTCTCCTTCTCGGCAGTGCTGCCAGTACATGATATCAGATTTCAAGGTGGCACAAGAACAGGCACAGGTGCTCGCTCTCTCTCTCTCTCCCTCTCTCTGTGTCTCGGGAGGGGGGGGGGGGGGGGGCGGTACTGCCAGATGCCTCTCAGTGCTCCTCCACCCTTCCATCCTGCAGGGGCCTTCACCTCCCTTCTCTGTCCAAGGCTCTGGCCTACCTCACCCAGCCACATGGCCTCCCCTCCCCCACCCAGCCCACAGCCGGGCAGGGGAGCTCTGACCTCTTTCATGGACCGGAACCAAGAGAGAGTTTTCCTGGGAGTTGTCAGCTTTTAACTCCCTGTGTTCTCATACGCATATCCATGTCCTCAGTGGCCAGACCAGGCGCCAATATTCAAATTTCAGCACTGATTGGTTTGACCACAAACTCCCAAAACACTCACTTCCTCTTCAAATCAGGACAATGAGAAATGCTGAAGGTCTCAGTTTAGTTGCAAAGGTCACTGATTCACAGATTGCAAAATTGTGAAGTCTAGTAACAATAGGAAAAGTGTGCTGTTGCTGTGCGTGTAAATGTCATGTCAGCTGCTGTTGGGATAAAAAGCATGAGCATAAGAAAAGATATCTGCATGGATAGAAAAGAAACAAAGAAGACATTTGTTGTGATTTCTGCACTAAGAAACAAGAAGAAGTATGAAGTGCAAATTTCAGCTCAGACAGTATCATCCTTGGGCCAGTTCTCTTCAACATCTTTTGAACAACCTGGACATGGGACTTGAAGGAATCTTAAGCAAGTTTGCCAAAGACACTAAATTGGGAGGAGCTGTGAACTAACTCCCTTGAGGGCAGAGAGACCCTGCAGAGAGATCTTGACAAAAAAGAGAGATGGACAATTATCACCAGCCAGGATTCCATGCACAAATCACAAAAGAGGTGGGGCTGCTGGGCAAGGCATTTCAAGCTGTTGTATTTTCCAGCATCAGTCTCATTATATAGTCATTACAATGGGAAGATGCCAGCAGCTCACATCCCCGGCAGCAGACAAAGAACTTAGTGTTTCAACTTACTTTAAAAGTTTTTTGCCCAATCACACAAAGCAAAAGCATATTGACAGAACTTCTATCCAATCACTATAAGTACACGTACCTTTGGTTAAAACAGTGCTTGCTTCTTTCGAACAAAAGACCTGCTTGTAAGCCTTAAGATACAATGCACAGAGCTCCATTATTAAGCTTAGAACTTCCTAACATCTGGTTAGATATACTTTGCTGTAGCTTAGGGAGTTATTCTAGACAAGTGTTAATACACAGACCATTGTTCTATTTGTCCTTACTTTTCTACTTCTTATGTAATTTTTCTGCTGACTACTGCTTAGCTCCAATGACAGTTCTGCTGTCTCTGAGGCCTGCCTTTTGCAGCTTTCCTAAAATCCTCTGCTTTTAAAGATTCACACAGGCAATCACCAACCAGGTGGAGTTGAACAAGGGCAAGTGCTGGATTCAGCACCTGGGACAGGGCAATCCTGGTGGGTGTATAGACTGGGGAGCAAGAGGCTAGAGAGAAGCACTGCAGAAAGGGACACAAGCTCCTGGCCAATGGCAAGTTGAATGTGCATCAGCAGTACTCTGGCATCCAGGAGGGCCAAGCCTGTCCTGGGGTGCATCAGGCACAGCATCGCCAGCTGGATAAGGGAGGGGATTGTCTTGCTCTGCTCTGCTCTGCTCTGGGATGGCCTCACCTTGAGTGCTTGGGGGCAGTTTTGGGTGCCACAATGAAAAAAGACATGAAGGTATTAGAAAGTTCTCAAGTGAGGTCTACAAGGACAGGACTCGAGGAAATGGCATGCAGCTGAGTCAGGGGAGGTTTAGGTCAGGTATCAGGAAAATGTTTTTTAACCCGAGGATGGCTGGGCATTGGAAGAGTCTCTCCAGGGAGTGGTCACAGCATCACACAGTTCAAGAGGCTTTTGGACATTGATCTCAGGCACAATGTGTGATTCTCGAGGATGTTCCCATGCAAGGCCAGGAGTTGGACTTGATGATCCTGATGGGCCCCTTCCAATTCAACTGATTCTACAACTCTATGGTTCTGTCCTGGCCACTCAAGGTATATTGCTTGCTCTCACCAGATTTTGATCTGCTCTTGTTGGTCAGAATTTGTCACTACTGGCTAATGATATTTATCACAAAAGACAAAGAACCTTTTCTGAATTTTCTCAAGAAATTGGAACATGTACCCTACAATCCTAAAAAAGTCTTTTCCTTGAAACAACACTGTCTTATGCCCAGTATTCTTTCCAGATCTTAAGGAGAAAGAAGGCAAAATAAGGGGACCTATTACAATGAAGCATTGTAAATTTTCCAATTCTTTAGCAGTGTATTTGTACTTCCACTATTCTTTTCTATAAAACAATGGTTTTGTATAGCATGTAATTTTCTAGCAAGATATATTTTTGCAGCTGAGCCCATCAGGCTCTGTGAATACATATTGTCAAAAGCACAAAACATATGAATAGGCAGTGACAAGTGAGGGGGAAAAAAGAGTATGAGAAGCAGCTCCCTGATATTAAAGTGAGACAAGAAGGAGGAGGAGGTGCTCCAGTTGACAGAGCAGAGAATCCCCCACAGTCCCTGGAGAACATCATAGTGAAGCAGGTTGTCTCCCAGCAGTCCCTGGAGAACCATGAAGGAACATATACCTACACTACAGCCTGTGGAGAGCTCCATGCCACAGCAGGTGAATGTGTCTTGAAGGAAGCTGCAGCTTGTGGAGGGAGGGCCAGAAAGCCATCCTTGACCTTTTCTTTAGTGGAAGAGTATGTGTAAATGTCAAACAGCTGTTAACTCTAATCTATTCTCTTTCCAGTTCTTCACATAGATAAGTAAAAAGACAATATAAGAATTAGAAGCCTACATCTTTGGCTTAAGGCTCCCATTCTCTCTGCCACTCCCTTAAAATTTAGTTTGATATGAAATAAAATTCAAGATCAAGTTCTTAAGGCTTGATGTTCAGGCATTTCAGAAAATAGGGAGTTCAAATAACTCTTGTCACTGTCATTTTTTTAAATAAAATTTAAAAAGTTAAATTACTGTTTTCTAAGGACTTAGAGAAATCAATTGGTAGAGGTGGTGAGACTGAAGAGTATAATTAACCTGAAAAGAGAATATCATTTAGCTACCTCAGTAGTGTACAAGTACCCCAACCGGTTCAGAAAAGATTCCTTGGAGACAAGTGGAAAGAACCTGTTTATTTAACAGGCAAAACACCACCCAGCACAGAAAATGAACAAAACCAGATGACACCACTCTTTCACTGCTCTGAAAAAGATGACAAATTCAGAAAGTCTCTCTTGGGGGTGGTCACTCTGTTATCAGTCCCTCCGGTGCGGGGGTAGCTGCTGCAGGCCACAGGGTGCAAACTCTCAGTGTTTCCCAGGTCCCAGTCTGGAGCAACTTTGAGTAGGTCCAAAAAAGGGAAAGGAAAAACAGTCCAGAAAAAAATTTGGACTGCTTAGCTAAACTAACTAATGAGCAGAAGCAGAAAGCAAGAGCAAATCAGGGGCAAAGCAGAAGCAAGAGCAAGAGCAAATCAAAAAGCAAAAGCAGCACTATGTACTGCCCTGTCTCTGTGTCCCGCTAGCCATGGGGGAGCATCTGATAAGAAACCAAAACAAAACTTTCACTCTTCAGAGCCAGTCTGGAAGGCACAGAACATAATATCCAGCATAAACAGAACAACAAATGGGGATACAGGCATCATAACGTCACCCTAGGACAGTATAGTACATTCATATTTAAGTAGCTCTATCTGTTTTATAGTTATGACTTAAGTTTGAAATTTTATTTGAAAAGAAATATTTGTGATTCAGATCATTTACAATTCTGAAGCATTTCAGTTGTTGACAGCTTTTGCTGTCTCCTGAGGGCAGTAAAATTGTCTTTGATCAATACTGAAACAAACTAGATGGAGAAAATTTGTTTTCCTCATTCTTTTCTGTCTATTTTAACAGGCAGAACCGCAAAACCACTGCTATGAGTCTGAGTTGCCCTACCACTCATGGATGGCAAACTTGTAGTGCTAGTATTTTATTTGCACACATTTCTGATGCCGGTTGTTAACTGTTTTGCAGAAAGATCTGTCAACTATTTTCACAGGAGGACACTCCTGAATTGCTTCACTTGTCTCTGAACCGGAGAACTGAGCTGACACTCCATTTCTGAGATCCTGCTGTGCTAGCCCCCAAATCCATTTCATTAAAATGGATTACTTTAAACCAAAGCACTTCATTACTTCATGATGTAATCTCTTGTTATTACTGTTCAGGGGATTGTTTTAGAATGATAAGAACATATTCCAGAAGCAGGTAGAACATCTGTCTTAAGTAGTATCCATCACTTGGCTTTGGTTCATGGATCATAACATCTGCAAGGGATGTCATTTACAATCAATATATGGGCAGGGGTAATGGGCCACAGGTTTAAGAATCTTTCTCAAATTAATTTTGCTTTAAAATTTAGCTCTTATCATTTCAACTGTGTCTTTATTAAAACAATCAACTATGTATTACCTGTCCCACAATGAACAACACTCAACAGTGGCTGAGCATCCCACAACAATTCCAAGAAAAAGAATGATCTGAGCCCCCAGTGTAGCACAGGGAGTCTGTCATCAAGCCAGAGACCTTCAGGCATCTTCTCATCCTGGAGAAGAGCAGACTCTGGGCAAATGTTAGAGCAGCCCTCCAGTATCTGAAGGCAGCCTACCAGAAGGAGGCAGATGAGCTACACAAGGGCACGTAGTGATAGGAAAAGTGTTGATGGCTTTAAAACCTGAAGGGCATATGTTTCCTTTGGATATTGGGAAGAAATTCCTTGCCAGGAGGGTTGTGACACACTGGAACATGTTGTGGGTGACCCATTCCTGGAAGTGTGAAGTAGTTACAGTAAATGACTCTTCCCTAAATATTATTTTGAAGCTTAGAAATGGATAAATAATAAAATTGTGTGGAGACAGAGCATTTAAAAGTGATTTTAAAGTAAAAATTAGAGTTAGATATTGAAAATTCAAAAATGCAAAATTGAAACGATGGAATGGATGGTTTTAAGGGATTTGCTTTGTATTTCTGTGATACAGATTATTATCTCCATTTTTACACCTTCTAAAAATACATCTTGAAAGTTACTACTTTGGATAACAAAAATATTTCCAAAACAAGGAAATTGATTTATGAAGATGAATTATCATATTCTAAATATTCATCATCAAGTACAAAGGATTACCCTTACACAGTAAGCTTTATGGAGATTTCTAGTCTCAAAGAAACAGAGAAGATTTTTATCAACTGACTAGAAAAATCTTTAAAAGCAAATTAACCTTTGAAAAAAAGATCAATAACGATCAGGAAATTATATGTATCCACAATTACTATACGTTGGTTACTTAATATTGGCTCTGTTTTCTGGGTGAGTACACCTTCCATTCACACACAGATACACTTCTTCCCCCTGAACACAGTTGTGTGCTATTGGGTGTCGAAGAAGGGACTATCTTTTTTCTGTTCACTAGGTTTTGATTCTCAAAGTCAAGGGGTATTCTTCCTGTATCTATTACCTGGATTTATTACCTAGAAGGTAATAAAGTTAATTAAATATTTGGTAAAAACTGTCCTAACTACATCTTCATGTGAACCATTTAGTCTAACTTAGGTTGCTTACATACAATTATTTTTAAAGTATTATGGCAACTAAAGAATAATTACATTGATGACCGATCATATTTTGCAGGAAGACATCCATGGCATGTTTAGCACACACTTACGGTATGCATTTTTTATGTTATCAAAGTTCTTATCAAGCCTTCTGGATTAGTACTTGCAAGTTTCTAAAATGTAGGAACCATAGGAATGTGTTATGAAAAAATAAGTTGAGCCTATACAGTGCCCTGTCCATAATTTCTTGTGGAAGGGGCTAACAGCAGGCCTGTTAGCTAAAGGAGCGAGAAGAAGCTGAGAAGTAAGAAGAAGCTGATAAGGAGCTCTCTCCAAGGCTGTAACCAAGGAGACCGAGAGAAGAAAGATAAAAGAACTTTGCAGCTGGATGAAGCTTTTTTAGAAAGTTAGTTGAAGTCACTATAACTTCTCACCAATAGTATTATGTTGACTTATTGTGGCCAATAGTAAAGATAGAAGAAGCATAAACAATTGGAAAGTGTATAAAAGTCAGCCATGTTCAATAATAAAGTGTTGCCAACTGAGACTGCTTGTGATCTCTGCTTTATATCGTGACCACCTTGACAGCGACAATTTCTAGCTTGTAAAATAAGAAAATAGCCTTTCTTATAGAGATGCAAATACAGCATATGCAACATCTATGCAAAGCATGCACTATAAATTCAGGTAGAAATTGCAAGTTATTAAAAAGCCGATAACTGAAGAGAACAGAGCAAAGGCTGGGCTGCTGCATATCACTACAATTTTTTGTCTTCATCTGGCAGAAATTTATTGAGCTGGAAGCTCATTTGAACCTTAATGTAAGTAGTGACTAAGAGCACATGTATTTAAATTGCCTTCTCCAGATCTTTCTATTCCTTCTATTTTCTTTTAGAATATGGAGAACTTATGCTACAGACTGCAGAGGCACTAGGTAGTGGCTAAAGGAACTTGCCTATCAATTGTTTAAAGGTAAGTGGTTTTCCCACAATCCTTCCTTTCTTCTTTGGAAAATCTAAAACGTTTTCATCAGAAGTAGTAAAGTCGTCTGTCACAATACATTCTATGAATGATGTAGAATAACTATTGTTCTCCATAATGTCTTTATTTTACCCTTTTAAAACTTGACTTTTAGTGGGAAAATTTGATTATTTAATCTTGGGTATTTAGACTCAGTGAAAATCCACTTTTCAAAAGGAAATTGTTAGGAATTGATTGTGAGAATTGCTTCTTCAGCAATATCTTTTGAAAGTTATTGCCAAAACATACCAGAGAAATTTGGAACGTAGGAAAAGTCTATTAAACAAATTAAACCAATTAAAAGAAACTGACCTGAGTTGTACAATCATGTACAGACACAGCTATATATGTCCATCAATAAATAGGAGTATTTTATTCCTGTAACCAAAATGTCTTGCACAATTTAAGTTGCTTAAAACCATAATTACAAGTAATATTTTCAACTATAACACATAGAACAAAGCGCAGCTACTTCCTTAGAACAGAAAATCATATTAGAAACAATATTCAGGCCAAAAAAGTTTCAGAAGCAATATGGTTTCAAGTAGACCTGGATACTTTCCACTCCTTAAACTGCCAAGAGCTGCCTTTACATTGTGGAAGAGAAGTGAAAAAGTGGCAACTCTTTTATTATAAGATCTTTTATTATAACTCTTATTATTATATTATATAAGAATAAACTCTTTCATTTGTTAGTTTCTTGGTGAGTTTGAGCTTTTAGGTTTTGTTTTTTGGGGTTTGTGGTTTTGGGTTTTTTTCCTTATTTTTATATTCTTTCTAACACAAGATATATTTATTACTCCTAATGTTCATTAACCCTATCTGGAGATATTTAGGTTCTGATTTGGCTAGTACATCAAAATTGCAACAGTTTTTATAGAAGTTAATGCCTAGAATGCAACATGAAACAACTCTTCAGATGTAACCAAATAATTGCACACTTTTTTCCCCTAGATAGTTGAGACTAACAATTTACAGCAGAATTCTTTACATTGCTTTGTGAATGTGGCAAATTTTTTTCTTAATATTTTGACTTTTCTGAAGAATACTGGAAACCAAAATCTGTAACAACCGGTATCAGCATATTATAAATTAATTCACCAGGAAAAAGAGCTGGATGGGAGAGAAGGATATGTTTTGTTTTTTTCAAGTCTAGATTCTAACTGCCCTTCAAGCAAGATGGCAGAAATATACATATCAGCAAGTTGCTCTTAAAAGTCTGATGAGAAGCTCTGTTTGATAAATTATGAGTGTGTTCTGGGATTCTGGAAATAATATAAAATTGTCTTTGGTCAATGGTGGGAAAAACAGTGGAGAGGTATAATGGGAATACTCTTTTCTTTAGTGGTTTTGTCTTCAAATAAAAGACACTGTAAATGCTTTATAATATTAAATGACAGAGCAGCCAATTGAACCATTTCTGGAAATTTTTCCCAGTGTTCCAAAAAAAAGCTTATGCAAATTTTAGAAAAAATATTGATCCAAAAAGTATTAAATTATAGATTGTAAAGGCAATTTAAAATCCAACAATTGCTGATGGGAAGCTAATAGGTGGCTAAACATGTAGTCACAGGGTACATGTCTCTAAAGAAATACTCTAACTAAAAGCCATGAATTCCTTCTATCATAATTTTAGTCTCTTTCATCTTTTAAATGTGAATGAAAAACATCATTAAGCACTCCATATGTATGTCTCAGATTCATCTTACATATAAAGCAAATACTTTTTCACTGGTTTGCTTGAAGTTCTGCTGACTGCATTGTGCATTTATTTGCATGCTTTTTTTGCTTCTTTCTGCTGTCAATACTGAGCAATACATGCCATCTACAAAGAGTATGATTTCTTTCACCTAAGCAAATGGATTTAATCTTAAGGATCCTTTTTGATTAAATTGACAGAAAAGGAATTGATTGATTGTACCTAACACTGAGTCTTTAGTAAAGGTCACCTTGAGAAAACTTTTTTCTGCTAGGATTCAACTCAAGGATTGGAAGAATCGAGAAGACTGCTAGGCACTAGAGCATGGAGAGATCTTCAGCCTCTGTGGATATATACCACAGAATAAAATTATCAACTCTCTAGATTTTATTGACTGTACTGAACACAATTCTGACTAGAATCTCTTTCACACATAGATACTCCTTTTCAAGACACATGGTAAAATAAATCTCCCCTCCTGTTCTGTGCAGGTATTTGTATTTCTATTGACTATTTAGGATACCTAGGTGAATTTCAGATGTCTAAAGTTATGTGAAACAAAGCCAACCCTCAAGGCCTAGAAACCTCTCCCTATAAGCTGCAAAACACACAATGCTGCAGTTCTGTAAAATTTGCCAAAGCAATGACTAGAGCATTAACTCTGTGCAAAATACCAGCAAAGAGATTGTTTTCAAGATATTCACAAGATATATATGTGATATATCTGTCTTCTTTACTAGGAAGATTTGAAAACACATCTTTTAACTCTTCAGTGAATAAAACCCCCAAAATATATTTGGTTTTTGAATTTAGTGCTCTTCTTGTCACAATTATTTAACTTCGCATGCCTTAATTAAAAAGCATCCAATTCAGAGAAAGATTGGTAAACACAGATAGGAAGGAAAATTAGAAATTGGTAACTCAGAGTGTGAGTAGGAAGACAGGGAACCATTCAAAAGAGTAAGGAAACTAAACAGAAGCAGTGACAATGAGAGACATCCGGCAAGTTTCCTGACAGGATTATGTGTTATTTAATCAGTGACAAAATTAGAGGAACCTGCACATTTGATGTCTCACCACCGGAGCATACCAGCGATTGTGCATGTGCATAATTGCCAAAGTAACATGACAAAGAGAAGGAAATATAGAGAATAATAGAACTGAGTAAGAAGACTTTTTCAATCATTGAAACTCAGGTGGTGAATTATTCAAAGAACCCTTTTTATACTGTAAAGGAGCAGATACAAGACAGTCTGGTAAACTGCAGATATGTATAATTTGTAGTCAGAAAATTATTCTCAGAAAATGACAACTTCTAATTTGGAGCAAAAGTTTCTGAATGTCACATAAGAAAGTATAAAAACGCAAATCAGAACACTTGGGAAAAGTACCAGGATCTGGTGATCAAGATCAAGATCAAGATCAAGGGCAGCAGTGAATTTTTCAAGAAGCAAAAGCATATGCAGCTGATTGTGCTTGTGGATGAGCAGCTGCTGGATTTTTGCAATTCCCTTCAGTGCACACAAAGGCCGAGTGCTCTACTGCTTCATTCTTTGCCCTCTGTGATCTGCACAAGACTGAAGCAGAGTGAGGTTATTCAGCTTTTCCCCTTTTCAGCATCTGCGCTACACGTAAGCACTGTGACATCTCTCGGGATCTTTTCTTTTTGCAAGCCTGTAATGTGCTTGTGTCTATTTGCCCCAGGGAGGAGGGGGCAGAGAGCACGGTGATATGAAAACAACTTACAGCTTAACTAAGAAAGAGGAGTGCTTCTTGAATGTGCAGCAAATACAAAGTTCAGGGGCAAGATCGGGGGATGTGTGCTGTGCTGGTACAGTTTCTCCATGAGAGATGGAGTGGAAAAGCTTTTCACTAAGACGCAGGCAACAAGAGATGCAGAAGATGGGGCTCTGAAGCTCTCTGGAGGTAAATGCCACTGCCAGGCATCTATTGGCAGAAGCTGCGCTCCGAAGCACACCGCTACCAGCACAATGATCTGTGTGTGAAGAAGCCACTTCTTCGCCT
The DNA here is from genome assembly GCF_012460135.2 of Molothrus ater. Taxonomy (NCBI): domain Eukaryota; kingdom Metazoa; phylum Chordata; class Aves; order Passeriformes; family Icteridae; genus Molothrus; species Molothrus ater. Next base: position 95,907,235 of record NC_050479.2, read on the forward strand.
CTGGGAGACGGAGAGTGCGTCAGCTTCCAAGAGGTGAAGAATGAAGTCACACAACAGCGGCGTTTTGTGCACAGCTTGTAAACTGCTAGATGTTGGTGTTTTGCCCCTCGCCTGCACTTAAATCCTCACTAGCATTCATTGGGAAGGAGTTCTTGCAAAACTTTCCTGTGCTTCTTGCTAGTCGTCCTGCAACCTTCCATGGAAAATCTTATACTTCCCTTTAGGCTCCGAGTTGCAAAGAATTGGAGGGCAGCTGCAGAAAAGAAGGACACTGGTGAGTTTTTCCAGAAGCAAGGGCATACGCAGCTGACTGTGCTTGTGAATGTGCAGCTGCTAGATTTTTACAATTCCCTTCAGTGCGCACAAAAGCCCAGTGCTCTGCTGCTTCATTCTTCACCTTGTGTGATCTGCACAGGACTGAAGCTGAGTGAGGCTATTCAGCTTTGACACTTTTCAGCATCTGTGCTACATGGATGCACTGTGACATCTCTCGGGATCTTTTCCTTTTGCAAGGCTGTAATGTGCCTGTGGCTGTGAAAAGGAAAGTGTCAGCAAAGGTGCTTCAACCTGGATTATTCTTCCTTTATCTTTCACCTTTTTCTTTTGTAATGTCCATAGCTAGTTGCCTTGCCCTCTTTCATGGACTTGGCCATTCCATGATAGACCCTAAAAAATTCAAACCCACTATTCATTGAATCATTGAATTATGGAATTGTTTAGTTTGGAAGGGACCTTAAAAATCACCTTGTTCCAATCCCCTGCCATGGACAGAAACACCTTCCACTCGACCACATTGCTCAGAGCCCCGTTCAGCCTGGTCTTGAACACTTCCAGGCATGGGGCAGCCGCAGCTTTTCTGGGCAACACCTGTGTGAGCTAATAATTTGTTTCCACCTGTCCCAAATACTAAGGGATGTGGGCTTGGGCCACATTATTTTGGGAGTGGGAAATGCCCAAATTTTTCTATGTTCCAGCCTAGCACTTGAAAAATGAATTCTTGCCTTGTACTGAGGAATTCAAATGTTCTTTGCTTTTTCTATGTTTTTAATTTTTTTTTAGGGAGATGGATGGAAATCATATTCTGCTGTTCACTCAACTCTGAAGCTCATGGAAATATTTTACAGCTCCAAGAAAATGAATGGTTACAATTTTTAAAACTACCATTTCTCCAAATTCCGAACTGGTTCCTTGGTTCCTTTCTCTGGTGCATTCCTCCAGCAACAGGAGGGGGAGAGACCAGCCACAAGCAAATGAGGCCCTTTTCCTAGTAGCTCAGATGCCAACTCTCCCTCTTTGTGGCATCCAGAGCAGGCTGTCTGCTCTGGACTGAAAGTCATCTCATCAGACTCACATTTCAGCCTTGCCACATGACATGTTATGACAAGCTTTTAACTGTGGAGCAGCATTGCATAGAGACATGTCACTGCTTTGGGAGCAGCATGGCACAGGCAGCCAGATCCAGCTCCTGCTGCAGAGGTGTCAGCACCTCTGAGCCCCACACCCATCCCAGCCATGGCTCCTGGGGAGGGAATGACCTGGGATGCTTCAAATGGCCTAAGCACACCTGAGGCAAATGTGTGACCTCCAACAAGTAAGTGACTGGGAGCCACTTCACAAGAAGTGAAGCTGGGTGGCATTTTTCAAGAAGTAGGTGTTAATAGATTGCAGGACCTTGGTTTGTAAAACTAAGGCTGTCTAAGAACCCAAAAAGAGAATGTTGGAACTGGAAACTTCCCATTGGGATGAGGTAGTTAACAAGGTCATGGGCTCTGCTGGTTTATCTGTGCTTATTGCTACTGGTGGTAGAGGGGAAATACAAGATAATTCTGGAAAAATTCCCAGAAGTGAGTCGACACTTCAGAGTAGCTGAGGACAGCTACACTTCAGCTGGCGAGAGCTGAGGAGCAGGAGCTGCTGCAGACTTCATGGTCTCAATGGCTTGTTCTGTTTTTATCCCCTCACTGCTTTCTATCCATTTAGGCACACCTGAATGATACCAAAAAAGGCTTTTGACAACAAGCTGTCTCTGGTTTCCTAGCTGCCCTGTGCATTGCCATGGGTCTTTTGTGGATGTATTTTGCTCTGAGGAGATGGTCACTGCTGACAGAGCTGGTTCTGGGGCTGCCAAGCACCCACCCATGCTGAGCTCATCCTGCTCCCTGCCTTTGCTCCATCACAAAAAAAGGACTGACCAGGTGAAAGCAACCTTTGAACCAGTTCTGTGACTCCAGGGTACACTTGGTAGATGACCCACCACAGTCCCTTCGAACCTTCCCCATTCTGTGATTCTCTGCATTTATGAGCACTCAATACTTCTGAAAACCTGCATTAATTAGCCTGTTTGACATTTTAAACAACCTTTGTCTTGACCTGAGAGTACAACTCCAGTAAGTACAACAGGCCAGTACTGAGGGAAAGCAGTGTGACCCAGCTAGTGTCCTACAGCTGAGACCTCTTCATCCCTCCACCAGAACAGCCTCACTCATGAATGACCACAATCTGAGGGCGAGCTGTGACAGGCCAAATCCAAGCCAGGGAGTGAGTGCACTTGGCACAGCACCTGGGTAACTAGGTGACCCCCAGACAGGGCTCAGCCCCTGGGCATGTTCAGCACAAACATGTTTCTAAAGATCACACTGGGCTGTGGGGAGCTGTGTGCTGCAAATTCCTCTATCCGTGTGCAGTGTGAGAAGGGCCAGTTGGTCATGGCCAAGTTTCCATGACCACTGTCACAATCCGCTAGTTGCTAGTGGGGGTTGTGACGGTTCATTAACTTGTCTCAGAGTGCAAAAACAACGTGGAGGGGATTTCAGTATTGATCAAAACAAATACATCTTTTATTGAATGACCACAGCAAATGTGATAGAGGGATTAGAAGAAAGATAAAAGATAAAAAGAGAGAGAGAGAGAAAGAGAGGGAGAGAGAAAGGGGGTATAGCTACCAAATGTAGAGATGAAATCCTTGTGGTCCAGTCAATGGGAAATTCACCTAGTCATGTCAGGAAGAATCTCAAAATACTAGTTAACTCAGAGATCTATTATAGTCCTTTGCTGAGGGGGGAGCAGATCTTGAAATAGCCAGGGGGTAACAGATACAATAAAGAATAGGTCTCTTGAAATCACTGAGGGGGAACAGGTATTGAAAACAAGTACAGACAGTCCATGTTCTCAGCAGTGAGCAAGATCCATTGTTTTCTTGGTCCAGGAAACCCATCTGGGCAAACATCTCACTTCGATCAGGCCAGCCCCCTCCCCCCCCACACCACGTGTTAGGATTACAGAGGTCTCAGTCTCAGTCCTTGGGAGGGGGATTCAATCTCCGTCAGCCATCGTGGTAGTGAAGCTGGTGAAGGATTTTTTGTGGGGGAACCACCAAAGTTACCCCTGAAAGTTCGTTTAGCCAAGAGGTGGGGAAATTCATGAGCCATGGTCATGAAGCAGTTGAAAGCATATCGAGCGAGTTGCCCCTTGGCAGTCCCTGCTGGAAGCACTGTCAACACAGCTGCGAAAAATCACTTGGCGAACATCCACCTCAACCAGGCCAGAACTCCAATTAGAGTCTTCAGTGGTCCCGTTCTGTTCTTGCGACAGTCGTGAGACAAATAAGGGAAACTTCAGACAGTCTCTTTCAACCACCCACAGGAAAAGTCTCACGGCCTTGTTGCTCTCTGAATTTTCAGGAAGGAAGAAAATCTAAACCCTGAGTGTAGGTGAGGTTTGGCTTTGGAGCTCCTCCTGGAGTCAGCTCCAGAGCAAGCAGGGTTGATGCCAGCTTGCCTGTTGCTGGACCATTTCATGGGCAGAGTAGGCAGATAAGATGTCCAAAAAAATCACAACTGGCTCAGCTGCCACATCAGCACTGAGAGCTTTGGCTGTCCTGCTCTCCCTGGCCTACTCCTGATGTGTGGGCTCCTTGCTGCTCCTTCCCTCAGGCCCTCTGGAGGGAGGGACAGCTGACATTGCTGGATGGCTCACACGTCCTTGCATCAGACAAAGGCCAGTGTTACCCAGGAGAAGAATTCATGCTGACAAAAAGGGGAAAAATGAATTCCTGCTCTCTCAGTGCTCCCAAATCCATCCTGAAGCAATGGCACCATCATTGCAACACTGCTGGCTTCCTCACAGCCACTGAGTTATCTTCAGGTTTAACTGTATTGTGGGCTTTTCTGTGATCCATTTGTTTTAACTGAAGATTCCTTGGGTCTGGTTCAATTTTCCACCAACCTCAGTCCCAAGACAGGCCTCCAGTCTTCTACTGAGGTCAAGAAGCTACTGCAAAATTTAGAGCAAATGGGAAAAAAGAAACTCTGGTGACAGGTCACTCACAATTTCAAAGAGCAAGAGCCATCCCTCCCTGGCAGGCTGCCTTTTTCTCCCTGTAATCTGTCCCACAAAGAGCATGGGAGATAACTCAGTGGCAGATCCCTCCCCTGGACTGATAAAAGGGGCTTAAATTTACCAGCATGGTCTTGGCACTGCAGAACAACATTAGAATGATAGCACCCGTCATGCTCAATGCACTTCCAAACCTTATTTATAAACTTGAAAAAAAAGACCTGAGGATTCGTTATCCTTTGGATGAAAAAAAAAGACAAACAGCACATATGTCTTGAAGTTTCCCTTATTTAACCCCCACAGATAGTTTGCCTGATGCACTATCTTCCATCAAAAAAAAAAAAAAGTGTCATTTTCTGGAGGCTAGTCTCCTGTTTTCAGAGGAAAAGAAAAAGGAAATTATCACCTCTGTAGATGGGAAAGAAGAGGCAGAAAGAGGGCAAGAGAACTGTTCTGTAGAAACAGATCACATCGCTGATTATCACAGCAGTAATTTTATCACAAGTCTTGTAACTTTGAGGGCAGACTAGCTAATGATTCAATTAGCAGGGAAAATATCCACATTGCTGCTTGAAATGTGCTGGGCAAATCTGTCACTCATTTTGTTATATATCTGTGTACCTACACCAGGAGTCAAGTTTAGAAAATCCTTTTTGTCTACCCATATTCTTTACATTAAAAGAAACAAAACAAAACACTTTCACTGACTCTTTCCCTAAGCCCCAGCATCCATGACAATGACGGATGGACTTTGACATCATTAGCACAGAAAAAAGAAACATTTTTTGGTCTTATTCTTTAAAAGAAAGCAATTGGCTCTTTATTTAAGGTTGTTCTGCCTTTCTTTTTTATCAGATTCTCCTTAAAAACTCCGACATCCTTTGCTGAGTGTTAGCCACGCTTGCTGGAAGCAATAATTATATCCATGAGTGTTATGTCATTTAGTTTTAAACAGGAAAGGCAGGAGATAGTGCCTACTGGAAGGAGCAAGTCTTGGGAAAAGCCTTTGGAAAGGAATACATAAAAAAACCCCAAAGATCTGAAACCCCCATCACAGGATCCATGGGTGGCTGGTGCCCTGGCAATTGACTGAGAAGGGCTCACTAGCAGTTCCTGGGAATGGTCTACTGGTGGGACATACCCATTGACTTCTCCAGCCATACCAATTTTAAGAAGTCATTAATGTTAGAAATTATTCAAAATGGAGAAAAGGCAAACAAAAGTCAACATTTGGTGTGATTTTGATAGCTCCGATTTCAGAAATAGAAAGGAAGGGACTTTGTTAGTGTACAAATATTCTGCAAAACTTCATGAGGTCAGAGTGTTCCTCCTCTCTGTCTCCTGCAGGACAACTGACTGGAGAGAGGCAAGGAGAGGTTTTTATTTGTGATGTTTTGCATTTAACCATAATGGGAGGTGGTACAAAGTGAGACCTGAAGGGTGGTGGCTCTTTGGCGGTGACTGAAGCTCTCTGACAGCTCTTAACCCTCTATCACTGGGGTTTTGAATTGGGCCAGGGAAAAAAACGTCTGTGTGTTAATCCTGTTTGAGAGGAAGGCTTACCCTAGGTATCTGTCAGCAGGAACCTGTACCTCCAGGCCTTGGTAGCACTGATTTCTTAGCCAAAGCTTCCTGCTGTGTATGAAGTATCCTATCACGGAATCAGAATATCATGAGTTGGAAGGGACTCGCAGGGATCATCAAATGGCCCACAGAGGATCAAACCCACAAACCTGGTATCCTTAGCACCATGTTCCAACCAGCTGAGTCAGTCTCAGGGTCATCACTGAGGCCACCAGCAGAGCAAGATCTCCCCATGGTGCTGCCCAGACCAACTCAAGCCGGTGATGGCACAGGCAGCATCAGCTCGCGGAGTCACTGTGTCATTGCTGCCAGTGCAGGTGTCAGAGCAAGGAGGAGAGAGCTCACTCTGTGCTCACCACAGCCCTGCCTTGGGACTGACTGCCAAACAGAGCTGTGCCATGCATGCCATCGTCTGCATGGCAAAGAGAGGACATGAAAAGCCACTAAGGAAACTGCCATCTCCTCCCTGAAGTCTTCCCTGAAAGCCAGCAGCCACTTTGGGAAGACTGCATTTGCTGCCCATCAGCTGCACAGTGTCTTACAGGAATTTAAATACCCCCGGTTTGGGTTGATCCTGAGCAGAAAACAGTAAGGACAAGGGGAGAAGGCTGCGCTGCAGGGCAGGTGGATCCAGGCAAAGCCGATGTGGGGAGCAAGCTGTTCTAACAGCCTTTCATTTTCCACTACTAGAACTGTGTGTCAACAGATTTCAAATATCTTCCTAAGTTCCCGTGTCTTGCTTGAAAGTGCTATGTCTTTATCAGACCATTGATGGTCCTTCTGAAATGTGAGTCTCACTGGCTGCATCCGAACCTTGTGCTTGAAGAACATTCCTAATTAAAGCAGATTGGGCCTTTGGGAAAGAAGTGGATGCAAAACATTTCCTAAAGCATTTCCTACTCCAATTTCATAGTGAGAAAATATACCTGAACCATGATGCAGGGATTAGGATTGAGACAAATATGAGTTTGGTGGGTCAATTTTACTTTGAGAGCTTGAGAAACACTGGAAGCCCAAGTGATGATCCCAGAGGGTTTAACAGACAGGTTTCACCCTCCCAGAAATACAAGGGCCTTAAAACCACTGTTAATTTCCTGACATCTTTCATCTTACTCCTTTTAATCCCACCTCTTTTTATTTTCTCCATAACTGTCTTTACAGATATTAATTACCATTGATTTAAGTTTTTCTCCCTAGGTCTTCCTTGGTTTTGCAATTATTTGCAGTGGCATAATTTTCTACCCTTTTGTAGCCATTTCTGCAGTATTAGGCGTGGCTGCTACCTGCATCCCCGTGATGACCTGCTGAAAGAGTGGCACTTAGAAAGGTGTCATGCACGGTAAAAAGATTAGAGTTGCTATAGCACAGAAGAGGAGAAATACTATTTGTTTAACCCATAGATTGCCAGGTATCCATGACAATGTGTCCCATTGCCATCCTTTCCAGCTTTGGACTGGTACACGAATTAACTTGATTTTCTTTGTTATTTGTTTGACCATTTTTCCATTGCCATCTCTTTGCAAACAGCAGTTTGAAGAATTTAATTTTCCACAAACTCGTCCTCCTTCTGCTAATAGATAATCTTATACCATCCAATGCTGAAATATTGCATTCTTCATTTGAGTGGCTTGGTCATCAAGAAGGTCAAGAGCCATAGCTGTCTGGTTGCTTATAATTTCAAAGCAGGTTGTAACTTAAATATCCCATTCAAATTATAAATGGGTTCTCTATCACCTCGTATTAATTCATAAGGATTCTGAGTGGCTGGTCTATAGTGTGATGTAATTTTTTCTCGTGGCTATTTATCTTTTCCCCATTTTGGAGTTCTCCCTCCAGCCAGGGCTGCATCAATTGATTGCTTTCGCTAATTAAATTATCATAGATTTTGATTCCTAAGTAAGTTCCCTGAACTTGTGGTAGGTCTAATATGCCCCATATAACATCCTTGAGCAGTTTGGAGGTAAGCTGCAGTACTCATGGTGGCCACAATGCCAATCAATAGTGTATTTCCAAAGCTGATGTTCTGTTAGCAAAGGGGCCTTCCTAATCTCTGTCATCAATTGGTGGGTCAAAAATTGGCAGGCTTCCCGGCCTTAGCAGTCCTCCAACAGTAGCTACCCCACTCTAAGAGTTACAATGTTTTTATTTCCAAGCTCCCCTGCAGGATTCCCAGCTACATTTACATCTGCAATCTGTTTGCTTGGATTTGGAGAACTCACTAACAAAGGGCTCAAGTTCCATTCTGGTCTTGACATTTGCACCGATAATCACAAACAACATGTGTTCTACTCGTGCAACTTTCTCGGGGGCAGCTTAAAAATAAGTGGTCAAAAAACCCTTGCCCCTCCCCACTGCTTTACAGCCTTCAAAATTTTTTTGGTAATGATTGTAGGAACGCCTCAACCAGTTACCATTAGTGAGCTTCACAGGCATTTGATTGTGTTTGCTTGATGTTTGGAACAACTGCAAGGGGGGCAATTCGGAGTCCAGACCCAGTTGTTTAAACCCAAAGATAAAATCAAGTCACAAACACTTTTTCTACATAGACACCCCCTGTCCTATTTAGGCAATAAGTGCCTGATTCAGAAGAATGAAGTCACTATGGGCTTCCTTCTTTTACCCAAATCCTGTCCCATTATGGACCTCATTTAGGGTATTGACCCACCACTTAGATTCCACTGAGCTAGTCACCCACAGCCACTCTTCAGATTCTTCTGGCCCTCTGCAGACCCAACAATAGCTAAGGTTAAAAACTTTGGCTGCTTCTTCTCCTAAGGATAGAAATGGATTCTTCCATTCCTGGCCTAAACTTAGCTGACAATATAAAAGTAGAATTAGTAAGGAAAATATTCTAATAGTGTATTTTAATGACTTAGTCTAATTTTCGCCTTGTCTTCTACACCACCTGTGGCCAGTGAATGCACAGAAGCCACCTAAAATAAAGAAAACTATGACAGCAAGTAGTAGCCCCCTGGTGGGTGGAGATTCTAAGAGAGGGATGCCCATCCAGACTATTTCAGCAGACAGTCTGTGGGTAGGTACACATGGCTTGCCCCAATGTCAACACACTGGCTGTTGCTCCATGACGCCAGCAATTTATTTACAGACGCGAACAGGACGGGGCTGCTGGGAGAGTGTCTCAAGCTGTTTATTTTTCAGCATCAGTCTCATTACATAGTTATGACAAAGGAAAGATGCTAACAGCTCAAAATAGAGGCAGCAGGCTGGAAAACTTAATGGTACAACATGCTTTATAACATTCTAGACCAATCACAAGAAGCAAAAGCATGTTGACAGAAGTTCTATCCAATCACCATAAGCACACGTAGCTTTGGTTAAAACAATGCTTGCTTATTTCGAATATAATACCCGTTTATAAGAGACAACACACAGAGCTCCATTCATAAGCTTAACCTTCCTAATATCTTGCTGGATAAACTTTCTGCAACTTAGAAAGCTAGACAAGCACTAATACATAGCTTATTGTTCTATTTGCCCATGTCTTTTCTACAGCTTAAATAATTTTTCTGCTGATTTTATCTCATGACTGTTGCTTTTAGCTCTACTGACAATTCTGCTGCATCTGAGGCCTGCCTTCTGCAGTTTTCCTAAAACCCTCTGATTTTATGGATTCCCACAGCTCCAGACCATTCCTCTTCTGCTGAGATGTCCTATTCTCTGGGGCCTTAGAGACCTTGACCAGAGTGTGATGGGTCTACCTGTGTTCAGCTGCCTTGATGGCTATTTCTGTGGTCAGTAACACTTGGAAAGTTCCACTCCACCTTGCCACCAGTGGTGCATCTTTCCACTCCTTAAGCAGGACTAAACCCCCTGGTTGGATGTTATGAACAGCCAAAGAGCCAAAGTCCAAAGGCAGGGGCTATGCCAGCTGAGCTTCCAGTTGAAGGGATTTCATGAGAGACAGTACCCTGGCCACATATTCTTTTAAATATACATCACTGACCTCTACATCCCGATAGGTTGAGAATTACCTGGGTGAGGAATTCCAAACAATAATTCAAAGGAAGAGAACTGATTCTCTCTTCTGGGTCTGGTCTTCATTCTTGCCAAAGCCAATGGAAAAAGCCCTACCCATGGCATCTTGGTGCCTATTACCAGCTTCAAAAGGTATTTCTTTATTTCGCTCTTCATTTGTTTTCTACCTGACACAAGTTCTGGTAGTGCCAGGGGGTATGGAAGATCCATTGTTTACCTAAAGTAGTCATAACCCCTTGAAGGATCTTGTAAAACTAGCTCCCCTGAGTCTGTTCCTTTACAATCCTGTATCTTGAAATAATTTGTTCCAAAAATACCTTCATAGGTGATGCTGTAGCTGCTGAAGCAGTTGGGAATGCTTCTGGCCACCTTGTTAGCTGATATACTATTACCAGAAGATATTTAATCCTTCCCACTTGGGACATCTTGGTAAAATCCACTTGGCATTTTTAGAAGGGACATACAGCCCAAGGCCTCCCTCCCCTGTCAACTTTCTTTGTAACCCTGTTATTGGCTTCAGCACAAATCAAGCAAACTTCAACAGCTGCTTTTGCCAGACTAAAAAGACCCACAGCAAAATACATCTTGAGGAAGGCTTCTGCCAATCCTTGAGAGCTCCAATGATTCCCTTCATGGAGTTGTTATAATATTTGTATGGCCAGAGCTTCTGGTCTCCATTGTTTGCCATCCCTTGTAAACCAATTATTCCCTTTTTTTCTCTGCCCCACTCTTTTTAGTTATCTCCAGCTCCTCTGGTGGAAAAGACAGTTTCTCTGGCCGTGATTGAGTCGCTGGGAGCAAAGGGAGGGTCTTGAAGAGTTCTGGCAAAAGTATTCCTTTCTGAGTTTCTTCATCTGCCAGTCAATTGCCTATTGCCTCCTCCAAGTCCCTTGCCTGATGTCCCCTAATGTACATCATTGGTCCCCTTTTTGGTAAATTCACTACCTGCAAGGGAGGAGTAATTAAACTCTCATGCGCTAATATTTTTCCCCTGCAAGATAATAAACGTCTTTCCTCTCACAGATTTCTAAATGTGCATACCACTCCACATGCATGCTTAGAATCAGTACGAATGTTAATTCACAGGCTCTTACAAGCACATACAGCTCCACAGTCTGAGCTGACCATGTGGGCAGTAACATCCTCCCGTCTTCTAATTCCCTTTCCTTGATAATAGCATCTCCTGTAACTCGCTTCCCTTCTGCTACCCGTGAAGGCTTATTTATGAACACATTTTCTCCCTTAGGCCAGAGGTTGTCTACTAAACTTTCCCTAGCCCAGGTCTGGAGATCTATCACTTGAATGCAGTCATGGGTTTCTTCCTGGCCCTCCTCTCCAGGACTGTTCAAAGTCCTTGTTTAACAGGAAGCTGGGTTAAACCCTTCCCCACTTCACAATACTAAATCTTTCTGTTCCATTCAATACGTTTTAGACTGTATTAACCAAGCCCTGGACATCCACTTAGAGGCTTTTTCACTTCACAAACATTCTCCTGTTATCAGTTTTCGGGCATCTGTTACTACTGAAGCCATAGCTGCACAGTTCTGCAGACAATGAGACCAGACTCCTGGCCCCCGGATTTAACATCTTTGAAAAGTAGGCAACAGGCTGCTGTGTAATCCAGTGTTCCCATAGTAAAATTATTTTAGTATGGTCTTGTTTAACATCCACATAGAATTCAAATTCTTTTTCTCTGTCCAGAGGGGCTAGGGCACGAGCTTCAGTTAATCTGTTTTTTTTTCCCCTAACACTTTAAAATTCTGCATTCCTTCTGGTGTCCATGCAGTTTCTTAACTGGCAGGACAGGAGTATTCTAGGGAGATATGCATGGCTCTAAAAGACCTACCTTTAACAGTAATAGGCTGCAGCCCCTTTTTTCCCTGTCTTGGAAAGAAGGTATTGCTTTTTAGACACCACTTATCCTGGTTGCTTCAAAGTAGTTTGGAGAGACTCCATAGCTAATTTTCCAGATTTCCCTGGGACTGCCCACACTTGGGGGTTTACTGCAGCATAGGCTCTCTCAGAAATTTGACACAAACTTACAAGAAGGTTAGTTTCAATTTCCAGGGTAACCAGCAAATCCCTTCCCAATAACTTGTAATTACAAGTAGGAAAAAACAGAAAATCATGCATTTCAAACCTAACCCCACATGTACTAATCATGGTTGAAAGAAACACATCCCCACTACTTTTCCACTTATCCTTGAAGAATTAAAGAACTTCTTGACAATTTTTCCCTTTAAGGGATAAAATTCAAAGTGGATTGAGAGGCCCCTGTGTCTGCCAGGAAAACACCTCCTCCCATTCCGGCCCCACCCTAAATGTTATCAAGGGCTCCAGTGTGGTGGGTCCCTGGTATAATGGGAACCCCTGACACCCCTAATCTCCATTGATTGCTGGACTTGATCCTCCTGAGGAGCAAGTGTGTGAGGAGTTTGAAGGAATGTGCTGTACGAACCTCTCTGACCATTCTGCATCTATTGACAGGAAACTCAAACAACGACAAGATAACTTGAAGAAATTGACTGGGAATGAGTGGGGTTTGGATGAATGGTTTGAGGGATGGGGAATAACTGGATGGTTCAAAGATATCGTAAAGGGAACTATGTTATTACTAGCAGTCACTATTATATTGCTTTGTGTTATTCCATGCATGATGAAATTGGTGAGCCTCTTGGAAGAAAATATGGTGGAAAGGGTCTGGCTGGTGCAAGAAGAAGAAGGGAGAATTGTAGCAATGTATCTGAACCACTTAGACTTCAGTGTGCATCAGTCATCCAGCTTGGAACTGTTCTTAATCAGAATTTTCTCAGGGCCCTCTGGAATTCATCAAGGTTACTAAGATATAAGCTGTGCTAAAATAAGAAAGGAGAAGATGAGAAACCAAATTCCAAGACCCCAAGAACTTGATAATGGGGGGTGGCAGCAAAGCACCTGGACTGTAACCAAACACATATTCTGAGAGATGTGCGCAGAATGCATGGACAAGACAAAGGAACCAATAAGAAATGGGGGACTAGCATGTGCAGAGAGTTAGAATGTGTAAATACATTGTGTAAACAATAAATGGCTTCTGCTTAATCCTCTTGGCCCATTGTCCAGGAGTCCTGAATTTCCCACAAGTGATACTTACTAAAAGGGCTTCCATTTAATGATAGAGTTACTGTCTATACGATGATTAATGGGAATAGTTCTTTAAAACCCTTCCCTTGCTGACATCAGTAAGTTTCGTCTTTCCCTAATTGTACTAGTGGCTATACATTAGGTATGAATATAAGGGAATAAGTTTTAGGGATATGTTTCAAGTAAGCAGATTGGTAGCTCTGCTTCCATTTCCATTGTCTAAGAAGAACTCCGATTATTTTTGGACTTTTCATAGACCTCTGACTAGATTAACATTTGTCTTTGATTGACCCTGTCAATTTTAGGCTAGTAGGCTTGACTGATGAATGGAAAGGGGAAAGTCACAGAGCTTAGGTGGTTCCCATGTCAGCAATTTCTCAGTAGCAGGGAGATTTCTGTCCTCAAGTTTGTTACTTCACCTAGCAGATTATGCTCACTCCAAAAGAAGGTGAGAAGTTTGCTTCCCTAAATGGTCAAATAATTATTCTTGCTATTTGTGACTCTTTTTTATTACTGGATCTTGTATTACTGGTGTTTGTTATAGAAAGTTGGATTAAATTGCATGCATCCGGTCTTGGGGGAAGCAGAGTATTCTTTAGCCAATAGCATGTAGGCTTTTATCAAACGGAGATTGTCTTAACGGACCAGACACTTAAAAACACAGTAATTCCTGCTAGTTCCAATTCCATTTTTAGGCTCGACAAACTGAATGGTAAACCTGCACCAGTAGGGAGGGAAGTTTAATTAGACTTTCTCCTTTTTGGAGAGAAGCTAATGAAAAAGTTTTACTAGAATCAGAGCAGGCTGTAAAACAAGAAGAGCATCATGAAGAGGCCAATCCTATCCTTTTAATATTACTATTTGCGATTAGACTGGAATTAAATGTGTCAAATCTGTGTTCCTAGGTATCACATCAGTAATAGGTACTTCAGCTGCTGCACTTCTCTTCTAAAGCTAAGAATAGAATCCAAATAATCAAGACTCCATGGTCATTATTCAGCCTGTGATGCTGACAGGTGAAAAAGGAGTGGAAGGTGCACCTGTAAATTAACTTGAATGGCCTATCTAAATCAGTGGTCACTGATTTCCTGAAGGCTTAAACAGTTAATCTGCCAGTGTGACTCATTTGGTATCATCTCATAGTGCAAATTCTGCATAGTTTCATGTACTTACAAATGCCAGTTGCCAAGGAGCATAACCATTCAAGGGGCAAAGAATTGTAGGGCTGAGCAATTTAGGTGCTGAAACTGTAAGTGCTTAAATCATGCCATATTAAAAAGACAGAGCAAATCATTTGATTCAGGACTTTCAGCTGGACACCTCTGAGAACAGCAAATTGTCAGCAATGACACAGCCATCTTCCTAGCTGTATTCCAGAAAGAGAAAAGGGACATCTTCAATGGTTAAGACATTTGGCATGAGAAAACAGCAAGAAATGTACCACAAAATACTTGAGCTGGATAAACTGCATTTTTCTAGTGAGAATTTTGCAGTTGTTCTTTGTTGTCTGTGCCTTTACTTTCACCGAAAACAGTGGGGGGTTTAGTCATTATTTTTCTTTTTTTTTTTGGTTTGTTGACCGCCCTCTTTCCACCTGCAATTAACAATTTTGCCTTTCTTTTCTGGCTCCTCTTTCTTTACTTATAGAAGGTTGCATGAGGTCATCCAATCTTGTCATAAACATTCTCATACAGTGGAAAGAAGTAGAAGGTACATCTAAAGGGAGAAAACAAACCCACAAAAATAGTGGTTTTTTACAGTCTTCTGTGAGAACATTAGGACACAAGATATCTTTGAATTATTACAAGTGTTTCGCCTTTGGTACATAACCTTTGAAATCATCCAGCCCAATATTTTAGCTTTTTTTTTTTTTTTTTTTTAATTTCTATCGAGGGCTTTGTTTTTTAAGGAATATTCTAGGGCAAGAGTGTCCACGGTAGAGTTATGCTGTCATAATCAAAAGCATCATAAATTCTGGTACAGTTTGTGCCGGTAATACGTCTAGAAATGAAAGGTTTTAGATCTTTTTTTACTTTCAAATGTAACCATTATTTGAAATAGTAAAGAGTTGGGGGTTTTCCCCCCCACAAAATACTTCTCTCTGAAATGTTACTCAGGGTTTACACATAAAAGCCCACCCTGCAAAACATGTGGCGGATACTCTGCCATCACTGTAGCTTAGCAACTAGCGATGATAACGTGGGTTAAATGACATTGCTTCTGCAGTGATGGAAACTCTGTCTACACAGACATACTCTGCAATAAATCCGTGGGTCTCTGGGCTAATATAAGTCCAGATCCAGCTTGCTCAGGACTAAAGCCCACACGGAATTGCATAGACGGAAGATAAAAACAAGATGCACATGGAGACGAGAATCCAGTTTATTAGCTTGAGACAGCACACTTCTGGTGGCAGCGACCACCCAGGTAGCAAAGAGCCAGACCCACACCTGCCGTAGGGTTTTATGCCCAGGTGATGGGGGAGGGAAAAGAGGACTGCGGCCAATGGGATAACACTGGGGAGGGGCAAAGGGAGGGACCACCCGTGGGACAGACCACCAGGGCATACAGAAACCAGGGGGTTATGTGAGGGAGAAACCATGTGAGGGGGAATATACCATCCATGTGACCCAATAACATTTTTTTCAACACCCAGTGCAAACAACTAAATAACTATTTAGTGCAATACAATAATACTCAACAAAGGTTACAATGGCTTCGCTCCTACATCCTAAAGTTAATGTGCATTTTAAAACTGCCCAAGGTGAATTCCTTCATTGCTCTGCTCTGGAGTCCAAAGAGAATTTCAATGTACTTTTTATCATTTAAAGCTGTCATTAATTAGCTCTTGAACATGAGACTCCCTCATGACTGATGACAGTTGTCTAGTTAAGAATGGGTCAAAGACATCGTCCTGCTTTAGAAGGAGATGAGAAGATTTTTGCAGTCTTAGTCATCTCTACTGCTTGTGATTTCTATACAAAACCAGTGGGAAGTTTTCTGAAGGCAGTCCAGAAGCTGGCAATATGGACAGCTTAGAACTGAACACTTGCTGCAATGCTACCACGGTGATACCAGAAAGGACTTAAAAAATTTAAAAGGGCAAACAAAGCAGTTGGAAGGAAAGGAACATAAACCATTATTCCATTCTTCTGATATATTGTTCCTTAAATCATCATTTTCATGACGTTTCACAACTTGAATTGGTATCCGTGAAAAGGAATCTGAGAGAGAGTAAGTTTTTAATGGAGTAGATGTGACAAACGCAGGCCAAATTGCCTTTTGTTGCATCAAATATGAGTTATGCTTGAACTACCCTTTGCTTAAGGTACTTAGATCACACTAAGAATTTTACTCATGATTTTACAGTAAATTTTAAATTTTACTGTCATGATTGAGTAAATTTGACTTGCACTCAGAATTTTACTGTCATGATTGGCACTGAAACTTTTCAAGGAAAGCTCTGAATAGCAATTTTTGTGTAAAAACAGTATTTTATCTTCTGTATTTGTGTGAAGCAGGTAAGCCTTTTGCTGTCACCAGTGTTGCTTAACCTTTTATGTCATATGCCTCTTCATATCCATATTGAGCTTAAGGGTTATTAATCTACTTCAGAATAGTGAAACCTTGAATACGACTACTTTTTCTTTTTGAAAGCTAATGTCATTTGACCTACTTACAGCAAATAATTCATGAATTCCAAGTCCCCAGATAGCATCTTTTACACATATTCTAACCTTCTGAACAAGTAACAAAAGCACTGTCCAATACTTTACTTTTTAAGCACACAAAATGCTTCCCTCCATTGCAGTTGGTAACTCTAAAATGAACTACATGTTTGCGGCATTTTAACATGCACCATATTTAGCCAAGTAATTCAAAACAAATAAAAAGTAGTCCCTTCCATTTGGAAATATTTTTAATTGGTTTTGAATATACAAAACATACCCTTACCTTACGCATTGCATGCAGATTTAATCGTGAAAGAAAACCAAATGTTTCTGTTCAGATAGCACAGTTTTCCAGTTTTCCACAATTGTCCTTGGCAAAGTTTTCTACTTAACATGACTGTTAGGACACTTGAAGGTACTTCTGAGGTACTGTAGTAAGCAGAAAAGGATGAGAGGTTGTGCCTTATTTCTGGCTTCCTTTGGTTTTCTTTTTGGTTTTTTTCCTCTTGCTCTTTTTCATGTTGCCATTCCAGATAGACAGTGATTTAGATTTTCAGTTTACTAAGATATGTTTTCTGTCTGGAAATCTTGTAAATTTTGAAAGGAACTCAGCCTGTAAATATGCATCTTTTATGATTTGCTAGCAACATATAAAATCTTCCTCCTGCTCTAAAATGCTTTTATTTGATAGGCATTTTTATCACCATTCAAACTAAAAGAGAACAGTTCCTATATTCATTGCTTTTATACTGGATTCAGTTCAATGTGTGCTAACAGTGCAAAAAAGTCCTGCTGGAAGTAAGGATCTGCATACAAATTGACCAAGACACATGCTACAAGGGTCTTGTAAAGCTTCGAAGTTTCTCGACCTTTCTGGCAGTCTGTCTTCACAGCAAGACTTGATGAGGTATTTTGCTAGCATTTATTTTAAAGAAAGCGATAGCAAAGCAAGCAAAATGGAGCAGCAAAAGAAGAGAGCAGCAAAAGGTACATTATGCCCTCTGTTATTATCATTGTCAAAACAATTTTTTTCTCGCCATGTTACTTAAAATACCTTAGTAGAGCTAAAGACTAGAAAAATGCAACTTTGTTCTGGATTCATTAAAACAAAAGCTATCTGTGGACAGAAGTGCCCAGCATGATGCTGGGAACTCCTAGCTGGTTTCAGTAAGCTGTCTGGAGAACTGCATTTTCGATGGACTTTACTTGTGTGTCTGTAAGGTGGAGAGTTTCTGTGGGGCATTGAGCTCTGAGTGCCATGGGCACAGAGACCCATTGTGTAGCTCTCCGACCACAGCACACTGGGGCATGATGGATTACTCCCAGAGTTCATGCGATAGAAAGGTTTTCTGCCCCCCTGAAGAAGGACACTTCCATTTTCCTGCACAGAGCCATTCTGTATGTTACAATGGTACCTTGAATTCATCAAGTGCTATTTGCAAAATGGCCAGTGACCTTGGATTCTTAAGCTTCTCGTGTTTGATCTGTTTCCTGTTTCAGTAAATAGCAAAACTTCCAAGGACTGCAATGACAAGAAGATGAAACTACTACCATATTTCAAATGTTTGCCTAATAAAATGTGATTCTTGCAAGTATTCGCAATGGTAATTTCAGGTACTGAAACACCAGCTCTGCTCAGGGCAATTTTGAAATTAGCTGTTTTCCATGTTTCTTAGCAGGTGAACTGAGACACTGCTAGCTTTCAAGGCAAGGTGTTTGACAGTATCCTCAAAAAGGTTCTGGCTGCTAGATGAAAAGGTGAAAAAACTGGGGTGAAGGGGGAAAACCTCACTTCTGTTTTATGTCATAGATTCAGCCAGATGATCAACAATCATTTGTTTAATGAGGTACCAGCGAAGTCTTTCACCCTCGCAGATCCCCAAAAGCTTAAACCATCCAGAAGCTTCTTCCTTGCAACAAGCGCCACAGCCAAAAGCCAGGCCTGGCCGACACCTTCTCCTCGCAGCCTACAAACTCTGCCAGATGTACTGGTGATTCTCATTTTCCTTCTCAGCAACATGGAAAAGCACATCCTCTCAGTGTCACACAGTCCTTAGTGAAACTGAACAGTGGTTCACCTTCAAACAGCTCAGTATGCCAGGACAGAAAGCTTTCACTGACTCATCCCCTTGCCTTTTCTTTGCAGCCTTTTATTTTCAGAGCTCGCACTGAGGCATTGCACTTTGCTTCTCAGCTGAGTGTATTGTCATATTGCTGGAGTCCCACGCGTACATCTCCTTCTTGCACAAACTGCTTCTGTTGAAACATGCTGATGTTATGTGCTTTTCTGCTCAGCTATTCGCACCATCTGAATCTAAATGGAGAAGTTTCTGGCTATGTCTCACACACACAGATATGCCAGGATGAAAAGGTTGCTTGGACCTTGCTGCCTAGGTTTGAAAACATCCGTTCACTCCACAATCAAGAGACAGCTTTCTTTGCTTTACATCCTGCAAACTTCTCACACACACACACACACACGCACACACACATGCGCGCATGCGCAAGAGAGAGAGAGCTATGCATTTTCTTTCTTTCTCAGCTGCACTCACCTATCCCCTACCTTGAACTCTCTACCACTTTTCTCTTGGCTTTGCCGTGCATGGACATTTCCTCTTAAGACACCCCTTGTGTTGCCTACCCCTCCCCTACATTGCCTTGCCTTTCCTACCCAATCTTGCATTTCCTTGTCATTCCTGACCACTCCTTTGCCTTCCTGACCCATGCACGTGCTTCCCTTGCCCTTCTTACCAATCCAGTGCCTTGCTCACCTACCCTCCTTTTCCTTTCCACTTGTCCAGCTCCAATCTTTCATTTCCTTCTCCTTCTAGGAGCCTTATTGCCTTGCCTCCCTCTCCTTTGTGTTGCCTGGCAAAGCCACCACTTGTCTTGCCTTGCCCTTGAACCCCTTCCTTGCCTTGCATAACCTTGCTCACCTGTCCCCCACCTGGAATTTAACACCTCTCTTTTTGTGGAATTTCTTCAAGTTGTGTTGCCCTGCCTGCTTCTCCTAGGATTCTCCAGGCTTTCACTGCCTTTTTTTTCTCAAGGCCCCAGTGTTTCAGAAGCATGTGAGAGGAAGCCCGGAGGAAGTCATGTGCAAGCACACCTATCTGTCCTGACAGCTTTGTTCTGACATCTATCCTTACATGTCTTGAATTTTGGATGCAAAATTCAGGTTTCACCCTTGGGCTTCAGGACCAGAATGACAATTCTTTTGCACACAAAGGAAAGCAGGTAATGCAAGTGTCTTAGTGGAGATTAGAGATGGCCCATGCAAGACCAAGACTAGACAGAGCAGTCTATCCTGGCCACTTTTGTGTACCAGCAATATTTGAATGCACCTGCCACTTGCCTTGCTTTGGCAACCCAACATTCTCCTTTCCCTGCCCTGCTGATCCTCCATTGCATTGCATTCCCTTGCATGCCCATGCCCCACATTTGACCCACCTAGAGTTTTCCTCCGGGGCTTTGCCTTGCCTAGCCCTTCCTGTTACCATTACTTCCCATGCCCAGCCTTGCCTATAACTTCTGGGACTTTTCTCACCTACCACTCCATTTGCTTTCCCCTCATGGCTCCAGCCTTGCCAACTTCTCCCTTGATTTGCCTACAATTGCCTACACTTGCTTTGCATTGCCTTGCATTGCCTTCCATGCTTTACCTGCATGGAAGGTGTGGCAAAGAGTGGTAGGCAAGGCAAAGCAAAGCAAAGCCAGGAAGTTACTTGTAGGGCTAGGCAAGGCAGACATAGGCAAGCAAGCAAAGCTAGGGTAGGGTAGGCTAGGAAAACTAGAAATAGTACTGGAGGCAAGGCAAAGCCAAGCGACTTGGAGCACCTTTCCTTGGGAAGTAAAAGATATGATGGCAATGTTGGTAGGGCAGCTGATAAGGTACCATGGGGAGGTATAGTCCAGCAAGACATTTCTGTCCTGGCCCCTTCTGTGTAGGAGTCATTGTTGGACAGAGTCAGTACAGGATGTGATATTCAACTTTTGCTTGGTAAGTTCCTGAAGGAGAACAGCAATGCTTTCTCATGGGAAGGAAAGAACTTAGCCCCAGTGCTGGTGGTGCAGATAAGATGCTGTGTCATGCAGCTTAAGGGCAGCAGCAACTTTCTATCCTGGCATATTTGGTTTGGAAGCACTGACTCAATTCCTACAATCATGGAGCTGGTATCCATCTTTGGAAGGCAGTCTCCCTCCTGAAAGAATCCATTTGGCATGTGTTTTCCACTTCCTTGAGGTAGCCTTCTTGAAATTCTGCCAGCACACTTCTTTTGGACAAGGTAAAGAGCTGCGCTGGGTCTTGGTGTGCAGCCTAGCTAGTGCCCCGCACAGGTAATGCCCAATAACAGTGGTCTGACACCTTTGTAGAGGATCAGGCCCTGGAAGTTTTGGATTTTGGAGGAGAGGATGCCATTTCTTTTGAGATGGGCTTCTAGTTCCTCCTCTCTTTGGCAAAGTTTGGATGGGCACTTTGGGTGGTCTCAGTGAATTGAAAGGCTTTTCCCAATAGGCAATTCTCTGAGTTAGAGTTGTTGAACTGTCAGTGGGAATGCAGAGGCCAGGCCTCTGCAGGACAAGTTTTTGTCCCTTGTAGTTTTAGTGTGTGAGCAGTCCCTAGTGCCATTCCATTTGGATCCTGACTCTGCGACTGAAGGCTTACGATGGCACCTGGAGCTGAGAAGGAAAGTGGTGATAGCAGGGTGTGTGTTTGTAGTTTGATGGGTGCAGTTGAAATTGTAGGTAGCAAAGAGCTTTCTCCACTGACAGTTTTGCGAGCTCTGTTTTTGGCTAATGTTTGCAAGTTTGTTACCAGACTCTAAGAGAGAGAAAAAGTTTCTTAGGGCAGAGGAGTTGGTGTTGGCCTTTGAGTGTGGTGCAAAGAAGAGTATCCCCTTGGAATGTGGGAGGCCATGGGTCAGGCACTGAAGTGGTAATGCCCTGGGAAGAAACTCCCTTACTAGTTCAGGCTGAGAAACTGAAACATTTTCCCAAGATTCTCCATTCCTTTATGTAAATCTAGCCTTGGCACTCAAATAGTACTCCCTCCCCTGTTCTAGAAGACTCTGTACCTTCTGTTCACCCATTGGCCTCTGTTCAGTACCACTCCCCTTTCTGCTCTCCATTGGCTGTGGTTGTGTCACCCCATCCCAGCTCTTCCCTTCTCCCCTAACCCTGTTGGTTTATTTGTGTCCCAACCCCTCCCACTTTTCCCCGGTTATATACCTGGTCACCTCCCCTGCTCGGGGGCTCTAAGTGCCTTGTGGCTGGGTGCCTTGTGCTTCTGTGGGAGAGATCAGCACCCTCTCTCTGGCTTCTTGAGAGACCCTTGAAAGGTCCAGAAACCCTTCAGTTGTGGTTGTGAGCCTTCCAGCCCATCATACCCTCCACCTCACCTGGACCCTACCTTCCCTAGACCCTCCACTGTTCCTGTAATAAAGCCCAGTTGGATTCCTCGAGTCAAGAGCCCTCCTTCATTTTCTGGTTGAGCATTCCATCCAGGCCTGAGTGTAAGGTGGGCTGGGGGAGCTGGTCGTCTGGACCGGGAGGGGATCGCTCTTGGGACAGCGGTCACCCTGACAACACCTGCCCAGGGGTTCCCACATTGGAAGGGAAATTTTAGCTAAATCTTTTTGTCTTGACACAGTTGATTTGAGAGCAGGGACGTTGCTGACTTGGCAGTGTCCTGGGGCTGGTTTCGAGCTGGGCTTGGTGTATGTCCTTGTTTTGTGAGTCGACAACACCATGGTGTGGTTATTTTGATGAGCATTGACAGTGCCCAGGAAAAAGACAAGCACTTTTCTAGCCCAGCCCTTTTTGTGTGGGAGCAGGGTGGGGCAAGAGCTCCGCTGGGGATCCTGGCTCTTGGGAACTGACAGAATGTGATACTGCATATAGCAGAGAAGGAAGAGGAATCATTTCATTGTTGGCTGTGCAGTTTATAAGCTTCAAAATAAAAGGCAATTGCAGCACGGCCTCTCCCTTTTAGAAAGTTTTCTGGGCCATCAGCTGCTCAACATGTAACTCGTACCCACTGAACTGCATCCAGCTCCCTGGAGATATGCACTTTCCCTCAAGATCTATGTACCACCTTGCACTCTAACTCTTGAAGATCCCAAACTGCTTCAAAATGTCCAGCGGCTGCTCTCCAAGAAAACATCCTACAACAAAAAGGCAGTGCTGGCCATAACAGTCCCTTTGCAGTCTGTAAACTAAATGAAACCAAATTACTCAACAAAAACCCAAAGCTGTAACTTTGAAAAAACTTCTATTGAAAAGTAGTGGAAACACTGGAAAAAGTGTAAGTTAACTGCTTGTCAGTGTGCCTAAAATGCATAAAGTGAATTCCTGCTATACAGTAGATCCAACATGTTAACAACATCATTTGCAAGTCTGCCTTCTCAGACCTCCAAACAAGGTGGCTGCACATACAAGAAGGCTCTTCTGATGAGTTACAGCAGCCTCTCATAGAACAGAAGATAGGCTTGGGAGCTCAGCACTTTGGACACAGAGACAGGTTGTACGTGGGTATCCCTGATGTGGAACCACTGACCTTTGACTGGCTCAGTTTCTGAAGTGGTGAAAGGAAAAATTTAGGAGTAAAAGTTATTACAAAGAATTGAAGCAATCAGTTCTATTACTGTTCTGAGTACTGAGTACAATCATAGAATCATTGAGTTGGAAAAGACCTCCAAGATGGAATCCAACCTGTGACTAATCATTGCCTTGTTAACCGGACCAGAGCACTGAGTGCTACATCCGGTTGTTCGCTGAACACCTCCAGGGATGGGGATGTCACCACATCCTTGGGCAGCCCCTTCCAATGCTTAACCACTATTTTGTCCTCTTTTCTTCCTAATGTCCAACCTGAACCTCCCCTGGCACAGCTTGCGGCCATTTCCTCTCATCCTGTCACTGGTTCTCTGGGAGCAGAGCTGGACATCCACCTTGCTACACCCTCCTTTCAGGCAGTTCTGGAGAGTGGTAAGATCTCCCCTGAGCCTCCTTTTCTCCAGGCTGAGCCCTCCCAGCTCCCTCAGCCACTCCTTATATCATTTCACTAGCTTCATTGCCTTTCTCAGAGAACTTAGCAGCCGTGGCAGGAGGTTGGAACTACATGATCTTTAAGACCCCTTCCAACCCAAACCATTTTGTGATTCTGTAAGAAATAATCTATAAAATATTTCTAAAGATTTACCTTGAGATTGTCCTTGAAGGACAAGATCAGAGAGGTGGTTGTTCATAGCTCTCATTTTAACATAGGCAGTGTAGTGCCCAGACCTCATTGTTCCGCTGTGTTCAACAACTCCATAGAGAGAGTACAAGACCTTTGTATTCCCTTCAGCCACATTCTAGAAAATCACAAGTTTAGCTATGTCAGCCAAGTGCTGGGTTTTGGATGTATAATGTATGTGTTTGTAGAGTTAGAATATATATTAGTTTTATCGTCAGTAAGCTGACGATATGGGGATAAGGGGTGGAATGTGCTAGGTTGACTATATGATGCTTTTATCTCCAATCATCTTGTTCTTTATGCTGAATAATAAGTTTTGCACCTTTAAGGCATGTTCCAGAGAGTGAAGGGGACAGAGAAGAAGCGCACAGTTTGTTTTCACACACTGCACTCACCCCTCCACATTCCTGCTCCTGGACTGTGTTGTCTGCGGATGGACAGACAGTGGGACAGAGCTCTCCTTTGCTTTTAGTTAGTTTAGCTAGCTGAGGCAAAGAAGTTCCCTGGACTCTGGGTTTTTTTCCTTTTTCTTTGGACCTGTTCAAACCTGCTCTGGATTGAACATCCAGAAGAGCACCGGCAGCTCACACCTCTGGCCCACCCGGCTGGGCCTGGCCTGTGACATTTCCAGCACCGGATGGACAGATAAGAGACTGAGTGAGCTGAACTGCAATCTGGGGAGGGGACTTTCTCAGTTTGTCATCTCTTTTGGAGCAGCAGGGTGTTTTATTGTTTAATATTGTTTAGGCTTTATTCCACTTTTCTCCAAGGAGGTATTTTCTCCTGGACCAGTTGGGGGGAGGGGCTGATTGAATCTGCTTTCCTAGAGGAGCCCCTTCAGGGGTTCTCTCCCAAATCTGCCCTGAATCAGGACAAATACATTTTTTGGCGCCCAATGCGTGGCCCGAGAAAATGGAAAAAAGCTCTATTGATTGCATGTTGCTTGTTCTTGCTCTGTAGTGAGTTAAAGCAGTCAGTAGCCATTTTGCTTGAAATTGTAATGTCTGTTGGGGTGGAGGCCTTCAAGTGATTCTGGTCTCTAGACCTTTTTGAGGTTTCAATACCTTTCTGATCACTAGGATTATTGTCTATAACACATAATTTTTACAGTAGAGGGGCACAGATTGGAATAGCTATTGTGCTGGCCTTGGTGATAATGATTTACAAAGATACTGGAGTCTGTTTACGATATGTATGGTTTATGGTTTCTTCATCCTACCCTGCATCCCAGTTCCAGTAGTATGTTTTGGGAATTTATTAGTCATTGCACCCAGTTTGTTAGAGGAGGAGCAGGGAATGAGGCTTTCCAGCCTTTCCTTTCCTTCTTCTCCTTTGAATCTGTTATGTCACTTTTTGAGAATGTTCAGTTTCCCTTGAATGTTAAAGAGACCGTCTTTCTGGTATTTAATCTGGTAAGCTTCCTCTCTATGGTCTGCAGCTTCTCTAGAATGAGGAATGAGATATCCAGAGGAGCTGATGAGACCCTTGACCCAGAAGCAGATGCAGGTGTGGAAAATCCTGAAAGTCCTGAGTGGTGTGGAGAATGGGAAAATATAGGCCAAACCCTGAAGGAATTTCCTGATCCTTTAGACTGGGATTTTACACATGAATGAATTCAGAACCCAGCTGAGGTGGGGAAATACCTGAAAGAGAAGTGCCATGATGATTCGAAAGAGAAAAGGCTCATTGCAATAAGTTGGGATCTGGCCTATGCTTATCACACTCTGTTAGATACTGTAGGGCAGAAGACAGAGGTAGCGGGGCAGGGAGATAAAGCAGCAGCTACCGCAGTCAGGCTGCAGCCAACACCCCAGGCTCAAAGCCAGCAGCTAAACCAGATAGTGAGCCTAAGACACTGGCAGTTGCTGCAGGAAAAAGCACACAAGCAAAACCAATCAGCCAGTGACCAACGATGACCCAGGGGAAGGACCCTCAACACCAACTGATACAAAAGCCAAAGTTAACGCAACTGACATAGCATCAGAAGCCACTATTGAGTCCTATTCCCTGAAGGACCTTTGTGGCCTAAGGAAGAATTACACTTGAAGACCTGATGAGTCTATAATTAGTTGGTTAGTCCATCTCTGGGATGCTGCAGGTGAGGCTACAGTTTTGGACGGTAGTGAAGCGAGGCATTTGGGATCCCTGTCACATGATCCTGTCATCGACCAAGGAAAGATGAGGGGGGTTAACCCTCACAGCCTCTGGGCACGAGTCCTGGGAAGTGTAGCACAAAGATACCCGTGTGCAGACGATCCCTGTATGCAGCAAACCCAGTGGAAGACCATAGAACAACGGGTTCCATGCTTGGGGGAAATGGCAGTGGCAGAGATTGTCTTCTCAGATGACGTAAACACTGTAAATCCAGACTTGGTACGATGCACATCTGTGATGTGGTGAAAACTTGTACAACTTGGGCCACAAGAATACGCTTCTACTTTAGTAAAAATAAAGCAAGATGAGAGGGTGAGGACACTGTGCTTGATATAGCAAAGAAGCTCCGAGCATAAGCAAATGCTGTACATGGCCCAACACATGCCAGAATCGCAGCGGTGGAAACACGTCTGCAGAAATTAGAATGGTATGAGTAGAAAAGCTGCCCATTTTTCTAAAAGATTGCAGAGTTCACAGGCTGGGCTAGTTGCTGCCAGGGTGGAGTTCTAACTGTTTGTTATTGTCATCACCTGTCTTTTTCATTAACTACCTGTCTTTGATGATTAAGAATTCCCCCTTAACTGGCCGTTGCCCTGCTGCTTCCTGGAGAATGACACCCAGATGGTGAAGAAGAGGAGACCTTGGAGTTAGCATGCAAATGACCTTGGAACCAGCATGCAGTGGGACAAGCCCCTCACCAAAAACCCCTCAAAACAACAAGCCAACACAAAATGGACGAATCAAAGTGATGTCTAGACGTGAGGATCAGAATCTAGTATCTGCTAAGACCCTTTTTACCCCTCACCCTAACCTAAAAGGATGTTGGCTAGACAGAGGACTTCAAATGTTAAAGCAGAAAATTAGGGACTCTCCGGATTCTCTTGTGAGGATGAAACCCCCTGCTCTGTCCACAGACCAGTGGACAAAGCTGCACTCTTCCTCCTCCTCTGAGTCACTCCTGGGAGCAGCGGTGGTGTGAGTGTGGACCTATTGATTCTTCCCACCTGAGCTGATCACTTTTAATAAATGCATTAAAAAGGAGAAAGGTCCCCTGCCCATTTGTGTTTATTTCAGCTGGGGACTCATCTGGGATAGCCACACCCAAAGAGGACACCAGGAATGGCCATCTTGAACCTCCAGGACAGCTGGCTATCAGGACCAAAGAAGATCAGCTTGGGACGAGTGACGTGGAGGAGTGACGGACTGGTGAGAAGTGTCCGGTGGTGGGAGTAGGGGGCAAGTGAGTGTGTGTGAGTGAGATGGGGGCCAGCAGCTTTGACCCTCGGAGCAAGTGTGGACCTCCTAGTACCGCAGTTCCAGACTCCCGCGAGGGAGCTGGCTGGCAGCGGGGGGAAGCGAGTGGAATCAGTGTGAGTGAGTCACCTCCTAAGGGGAAAAGAGGGCCCCCCTCCAGGCATGCAGAGGAAATAGTGTATGAGTGGCATGCACCCCAAAAGTCCTGACAGAGGGAAGTCAGGCAGATTGCAAATCCCGAGAAGGATTCAGGCAAGCTCAAAAGTCCTGCAGGCAAATTAAGTCCAGACAAAGGGGTCAGGCACGAATCCCAGCGAAGGAGGCCGGAGTTTGTTTTTAAGTCCTGACAAAGGGTCAGGCACGAACCCCGGCAAAGGAGTCCAGGGTCTCGTGTTTTTAAGTCCTGATACATAAGTCCTAGCATTTGGGGAAGTTAGACAACCTAGAGATCAGGCAGTGGTTTTTGTGTAAAGTCCTGAGGGGTCAGGCAAATCTGAAGTGCGGATGAGGAGGCTGGAACTCCTCAAATAGGATTTTTTCTTGAGATTACTTGTCAGTACTTTTTTTTTGAGTAAAGGCAACTTTGTGATTTATTTCTGTTGAGACCTGAGAAAATGGGAGGATGTAATAGTAAGAAGAGAGGTGAGAGATTGAAGAATATACCCCCCCCACAGTCCCTTAGGTGAACTGCTAGAGAGATGGGATTCTATAGAGGCCACGGAGGGATGGATAAGGTTAAGATGATTCACTACTGTATAGAAATCTGGCCAGGGTAAGATGTGCAAGGAGGATGGCCGTGGTGTGGGACGAAAGACAAGTGGATGTGTCAACAATTGAGTTACTATCTGTTGCAGTAATTTTGTGAAGCAATATCCTGTTTTAGCTATCCCAGTTTCCCAGGTGTGCCAACCTCTCCCTTGCCCTCCCCCTTGCCACCTTGCTAAGTGGTGTCTGTCAATCTTAACATTCCAGCAAGGGCGTCGTCTGGTTGGTCAAGTTCAAAAGATGCTTCTCAGCCTTGGGGTCATTGGCCAGTCTAGGTGTCATTGTCCCCTGAGACTGCCCCCCATTCCACCTGGTTGGTGGCAGGCACACCAACCCCTTCCCCTCCCCCTTTTCCCCGGGCTTAAAAAGACACGGGACCATGCGGTCGGCATTCTGTTGGAGCTGTTACCAAGATTCGGAGATCTGTGACCATGGAATAAAACTCTGGATTAACCCTCCGACAGAATCCGGATCCTCTTCCTCTTCACCTCGCCTAAAGCCTTTCCATTAGAGGTAAAAACTGAATTCCTGCTTGCCTGGACTTGTTCCAAGTGCCTAGCTGCAACATACAGCAAGCCAGGGGTGTCTCTGTGGTCTCTGAAAACACCACAGTTGCCACCTCTGGTCAAGCAGCAAGGGCCAGAAGAGCCCAGGTATGTTCCACCCGGTAATATTGGGATCATATTCCAATGTTTGGCGCCCAACGGGAAGCTGATCAAATCTGCAGCTCCAAGAAGTCATCTCAGAACCTCGGAAAGACTTTAGGCAGCTGAGCATCCACTGGAAGAGCTTTGACTGCATTGCTCTCAGCAGAGACTTTGGGACTGAACCCACAAGAAGTCTCGTGGACTGCTCTGCGCCTCTGGAAAGTGCTGCTCCTTTCTGGTGAGCAAATTTTCCAGAGGAGAATAGGGGAGCCCCTCCTGCCCGTGGGGTCCTATTCAAGTGAAGAGACTTATCCTGCCAGACCAGCTTCGTTTTCGGTGAGTATTTCTGCTCCTTGTGGGGGGTAGAAGCTCCACTTACAGTCTCTGCTGTGAGTTCTGTTCTTTTTTGCTTTTGCAAAATAGGCCGTGTAGCCCTGCGGAGCGGGAGCGATTGTGTTCTAGGCTTTAGCTCACTGCGGCATGGCTTTGCCGTTTTTGGATTTGACGGCGCCGGCTCAAAGGAGCAGAAGAGCTCTCCCTGCCCCTCCCCCCAGCTTGGCAGGGCAGCATGCTCGGCTCTTTCGGCTGGGGGGCTGCTGTCTCTCGGGCGGGGGTCTCTACACACGGCACAGGGTGGGGCTGCTCTCTCTCAGCGCAGCGGGGCGGGTCCTGATTCCCTACTGCTGCCAGCAGCATTTTTAAAAGCAGTATAAGCAGCTGCATTGTGAAAGGCTATCCTCTGCTCGTTATGGCTTCTTAACCATGATTTTTTTAGAAATCGGTAGCTGATTTGGCTTTGTTTTCAGTTGGCAGGAGTACAATGTGCCTTTTACATCTAAAATGGGCTCGAAGTTAAGCACAGCACAAAAAGGAGTGTATTATCATATTGTTGTAATTTTAGTCCGTGGAAATGTAAAGTTCTCTAAAGGAAAATTGAAACAGTTTATAAGTGGCTTTTTCTACACTTCCACAAATTTCTCCTGAAGAAGTCCACAATATTCAATTTTGGGATAAAGTAGGGCATGAATTGATAACCTTGGGACAGTCTGGGAACACATCTTCAGCTAAATTTGTGTTCTGGAGTTTACAAGTTCGAACAGCCTTACTCAAACAAAGGGAATTGGAGAAAAAGCCAAATATTAAGGAATGTACTTCTACTCTCCCTGTTTCTCCCCCCCCAGCCCTAAACCCTGTACCCCAAAACTTGGTATTTTAAAGAGAGCACACTGTGCTCAAGCTCTGGGAAGTCAACTTCCTGAGCACTTTAAAATGCCTCAGTTCCTTTGCCCACAACGTCCTGGCCAGACCGCATGGAACCTTTCCCAAAACCCTGCATCCCCTGCTCTGAAACCCAGAGCACGTGTTAGCTTTTCAGAGAGCAGTGATGCCCAAAATGGCCCCCAGTCCCTAGGGGGTCAACAAGATGGAGGATGCCACGTGTCACCATCCCATACCTGGTCTCCTTCTTCCCAAGATCCTCTTAAGCATCCCAAAATTCCTTCCCCATCCCCCTCCCTCCTGCTCCTCATGACACCTTCCCTTCCCTTCCCTTCCCTTCCCTTCCCTTCCCTTCCCTTCCCTTCCCTTCCTTCCCTTCCCTTCCCTTCCCTTCCCTCCCCTCCCCTCCCCTCCCCTCCCCTCCCCTCCCCTTCCCTTCCCTTCCCTTCCCTTCCCTTACCTGCTGTACCCTCAGCTCCACCCCTCTACTCCTCTCAGGGGGCGTCTGCTGACGTGATGTCACCAGGTGTCCCCGCCCCCTGCCAGCCCCCTGTCCCCACCCCCTGTACCCACGGTATCCCCGCCCCTTGCCAGCCCCCCTGTCTCCGCCCCCTGTTCCCACAGTATCCCCGCCCCTTGCCAGCCCCCTGTCTCCACCCCCTGTGCCCATTGTGTCCCCGCCCCCTCCTCGGGTTCTCAAGGTGGGGACACACCCACTGCATGTCCCCACTGCTGTATCTGTTATCCCAATGCTTCTGATTCAAAGGATATGGAGCAGGGAACAGCAGACCCAATACAGGGTCCCACTCTGTCATTTGCTCCTGTTACGTATCAGCCTGCAGCACAAGGGGGAGCAGCCCCAGCTGCTAATTGGAGCTCTTTTGGATGACAATTGATTAAAGCAGTCTGTAAATCCCACAAGGAGTATGGCCCACACAGCCCATATTTCCGTGGCCTTTGAAATTCTGAACTGAGCAGGACTGTAGTAGTCCCACATGATTTAAAACAGCTTTTTTCATGTCTCATGACCTCTACAGAATTCAAATTATGGGAATTAGCTTGGAAACAACTGCTAAAAGAAGCTCTCCCAGGCTTGCATGCTGATTCAAACACAGCGAAAGATGCCAATGGCATGCCAATTACCATTGAGCATCTCTCTGGTGAAGGCCAATGGTCTTTACCCTCAATCCAAGCTATCGTAATTCCTGTAGAAACACTTGAGAAAGTCAAAGAAGCAGCTGAAAAAGCATTCTTTTCCCTCCAACCTGAGGGGCCTTTTGAGCCTTTTAGTAAAATCAAGCAGATACCATCAGACCCTTTTTTGAAATTTGTAGACAGTTTAACTAGAGCTATTGAAATCCAAGTTAAAAAAGAGAATGCAAGGGAAGAGGTTTTAGAGGAAATGGCATTTATAAATGCAAATGAACAGTGTCGAGCGGCAATTTTGAGCCTTCCTCTATAACCACCCCCTACACTAAAAGATATGCTTCTAGTCTGTAACAGGAAAGTGCCTCTGATGAATGTGGCTGAAGACACCAGACCAAGGCTGCTAAGACTACCTCAGCGTGTCGCCATTGCCAGCCTTGCACCCATTCCCTCAGCACAGCAGCACACTGGACAGCAGCGAAGACCAGCAATAGTTGACCCCACAAAGCCATGCCTGCTTTGCAATAACCTTGGGCACTGGAGTAGCCAGTGCCCCCTAAAAAGGCAATTTGATTAATTTAGAAATGGCAGGGGAGGAGAACTGCAAGCACTCCCTGGAGGTCAACAACAACAAAAAAACTGAATGGGGAGTGCCAGCCTGCCAGGTGTGCAGACACAAAAAGAGCAGGCCAAGGGAATAAGGGAAGCAAAATAAACCAAGTGCGCAGTAATATTACTATTTCTGTAACTGAAGCAGATGCTTCAAAGACCACTGAAGCAGATGCTTCAAAGACCACGTCTGCTGGTCCGTTGTTGAAAGTGAAACAAAATTACCTTTGTTATGATTTAGGTGAACCTATCTTAACCACGTCTTCTGTCAATGAGCCTTACAGGTTGCAGCTGAAAGAATCACTCCACCTGAAAGACACTGACTGGCATTTTGTCTCTGTCAATCCAGAACAGAAGGGTACTTGGCACCAAATTCGTTGTAAGTACATCGTTGCTGGGGACACCAAACACACACCACAAGAGATCAAAATTGCTCCAGGAATGACAACATCAGATCCTGAGCAAATCATTCTCGGGCTGCACTTTTTCCACCCACCCCTGTTTCTTCCCAAAGGACAAATTGTTGCACAAGCTATCCCTGTGCCGTGTTTACCTGAAAGCACCGAAAAACAAGGGCCCTCAGTCGCCCGGGTCCAAGTTATTGGGAAAGACAAACCTAAAATCTGGTGTAATGTCAGTCGGGGTGGGGAGTCAAAACGCATTGAGATGCTTGATCACCGTTGTAGACTGCACAGTGATCCCAGTACAAGACTGGCCAGCACATTGGCTTTTGCAAAACATGGCTGGTCACATTCGAGGTGTAGGGGGCCTGCAATTGGTGAGACAATCCAAGAGCGTCATCCAAATCGAGGGACCAAACGGACAATTGGCAAATATCTGTCCATTTGTGTTAGATTATTCAGAACCATTGTTAGGGAGAGATTTAATGGCCCAGAGGGCTGTCAGAATTGATATTCCAGACTCTCCACAGCATTTTTGTACAGCGGTCATTGAACAGCGCCCCACCCAAAAACTGAAGTGGAAAACAGACAAACCAGTTGAGGTGAAACAGTGGCTGCTCAGTAAAGAAAAAATCAAGGCACTCGAGGAGCTACTGGAAGAGCAACTGAAAAAATGTTACATTGTAGAGACCACGTCCTCGTGGAACTCTCCAGTGTTTGTCATCCAGAAGGCCGACAAAGAGAGATGGCAGCTCCTCCACGATCTCTGACAAATTAATAATGTCATTGAAGATATGGGCTCTCCCCAGCCTTGTATGCCATCCCCAACAATGCTTTCCCAGGATTGGAAATTAGCTGTTATTGATATAAAAGACTGTTTTTTTCCAAATTCCCCTACACCCTGATGATGCACCGTGTTTCGCATTCTCAGTCCCCACCATCAACATGGAAGCCCCTATGAAAAGGTACCATTGGACAGTTCTTCCTCAGGGCCTGAAGGTTTTGCCTGCTATCTGCCAGTGGTATGTCTCTTCCCTGCTTTCCCCAGTGCGTGCAGCTGCAGGAAAGGCCATCATCTATCATTATATGGATGATATCCTTATGTGTGCCCCCAATGATGATTTACTCACACATGTGCTTGACCTAACGATCGATGCATTGATTGTTGCAGGGTTCGAGCTCCAGGAAAAGAAAATTCAAAAGATGCCACCTTGGAAATATTTGGGCTTAGAAATTGGAAATAGGACCATTGTTCCTCAAAAACTAGAAATCAATCCAAAGATCAAGACCCTTGCGGATGTCCACAAGTTGTGTGGGTCTTTAAATTGGGTAAGGCTCGGTCTGACTAACTAAGACCTTGCCCATCTTTTCAATTTATTGAAAGGGGGAAAGGACCCGGGTGCTCCTAGGTCTATTACCCCAGAGGTACAGAAAGCTCTAGAAAAGGTTCAGATTGCAATGTCCACAAGACAGGCCAACCGATGTTGGCCTGACCTGCCATTCAAATTTATCATCTTAGGTAAGTTGCCACACCTCCATGGAATCATTTTCCAGTGGGACGAAAAACAAACACCTAAGGCAAAGGAAACGCCTAAGAAGGGCCAGGACCAGAGGGACCCTCTCTTTATCATAGAATGGGTTTTCCTCAGTGTCCTGGGTTGACTATATGATGTTTTTATCCCCAATCGTCTCATTCTGTTTATGTTGAATAATAAGTTTTGCACCTTTAAGAGTGCTCCAGAGAGTGAAGGGGGGGAGAGAAGAAGCGGCAGGTTTTTTTTCAGACACTGTACTCACTCCTCCACATTCCTGCTCCTGGACTGTTGTTGTCTGCAGATGGACAGACAGTGGGACAGAGCTCTCTTTTGCTTTTAGTTAGTTTTAGCTAGCTGAGGCAAAGAAGTTCCCTGGACTTTTGTTTTTTTCCCTTTTCCTTGGACCTCTTGAAACCTGCTCTGGACTGAACACCCAGGGGAGCACCGGGAGCTGAACTGCAACCCGGGGATGGACTTTCTCAGTTTGTCATCTCTTTTGGAGTGGCAAAGGATTTTATTGTTTGATATTGTTTAGGTTTTATTGTTTAATAAACAGGTTTTTTCCACCTTTCTCCAACGAGGTATTTTCTCCTGGACCGGTTGGAGGGAGGGGCCGATTGGATCTGCTTTCCTACTGGAGCTCCTTTGGGGTATTCCCTCCCAAATTTGCTCTAAACCTGGACACTCAGTCACAAAAGGTCAAAGAGAATGACAAAGCCTCAGGAGCTGGTAGCAGAACTGATCTGGATAGCAAGGACCCTGATCAGGAAGTTAGCAGGATGCGACTTTGAGTGCATTCACATTCCAATTGAGGTAAAATTGGGTCAAAATACTATGCAAATATTGGAACAATTGTTTCGAGAAAATGAAGTGTTGCAGTTTGCTCTGGATTCCTACTCAGGACAAATTTCTGTCCAGCGGCTTGCCCACAAAATGTTCGAACAAGATGTTCAATTTACTCTGAAATTGAGAAGTGCTTAGAGTAGGAGACCCTTAAAAAAGGCTCTGACTGTCTTTACAGATGCGTCCGGGAGGTCTCAAAAGTCCGTTATGACTTGGAAGGATCCTCAAACCCAGCAGCGGGAGACGGACATTGCTGAGGTGGAAGGTTCACCGCAGTTGTTAGGGCTTTTGAAAGGTTCTCAGAACCATTCAATCTGATTACAGATTCTGCATATGTGGCAGGAGTAGTATCCAGGGCAGATCAAGCAATACTGCAAGTGTCTAACATCACACTTTTCGAATTGCTCTCAAAACTTGTAAAGTTAGTCATCCACCGAGAGCAACCATTTTATGTGATGCACGTCAGGTCACACACCGACTTGCCAGGGTCTATCACTGAAGGCAACAGAAGGGCAGATGCTCTTGCTGCACCTGCAGTGATGGCCACTCTCCCAAATGTTTTTGAACAGGCAAAAATCAGCCACCAGCTTTTCCACCAAAATGCACCTGGCCTAGTTCGTCAGTTTCACATCACTCAAGAACAGGCCAAATCGATTGTGGACACATGCCCAAATTGCCAACAACATGCACTCCCTACAGTGAGTACGAAAGCAAACCCAAGGGGGTTGAACAGTTGTGAACTGTGGCAAACAGATGTTACACACATACAGTCATTTGGATGGCAGAAATACATTCACGTTAGTGTAGATACCTTTTCTGGAGCGGTCTATGCTTCTGCCCACACAGGAGAGTCATCTATCGATGCCATTAAGCACCTCTTACAGGCTTTTTCTTTCATGAGCATCCCCAAGGAGTTGAAAACTGATAATGGGCCTGCCTACAAATCCAAGGAATTCGGGAGCTTCCTGCAGCAATGGGGAGTAGAGCACAAAACTGGCATCCCCTACCCCCTACAGGTCAAGCCATAGTAGAAAGGACTCACCGTGATATCAAAAGAGTCCTGGAACAGCAACATCAGGTTCTGAAGGTGGAACCTCCCCACATCTGGTTGTCCAGGGCACTGTTCACAATCAATTTTATGAACTGTTCCTTTGACAGCCTGAATCCTACACCACTTTGGGGGGAGCAGTCGTATGTTGATGAAAGAAAAGCCTCCAGTCTTAGTAAAGGACCCTGAGACTTGGAAGACGGTGGGACCTTACAAATTGGTTACCTGGGGACATGGATACGCCTGTGTGTCCACCCCCTCTGGTTTAAGGTTGGTTGCTTCCAAATAGGTAAGGCCCTATGTTCCCAAGGTCTCAGAGAAATCCACAGAAGCGCGCCAGGTTGCTAATGTTGCCTGGAGAAGGAAACGCCGCACGTGTTCTCTGGAGGAAATTCCATTTAAGCCTCCTATCTGGAACAGTTTGTAATATATGTTTGTCTTAAGTTCCTTGTACCAGTTTAGATACCACTGTTCATGTGTAGTCTTGAGACGCCATGAGACCAAGCCTGCTCCTCGTCCTTCTCGCGATCATTCCACCAGCGATCTCCTGGATAGTCCCTCAGCCCAAAGCACGTATGGACTACCTTGGCAAAAGCCCTCGGACATAAGGAGAGAAACTGACGACTGGCTGAGTGGACTGTTAAAGGCTGGGGACTCTCAGACTGGTTGAGATCTATTCTGAAAACTGTGTTTTTAGTACTGTTTATTTTAGTTATTGCTATTGTTGTTAGCATTGTTTTTGGACTAATCAAACACATGGTTCTCAAGTTGATTTCAAGCTCATCTCCTCCTCCTGAAGTTTACCATTTGGAAGCCCTTAGTGCTCCAATGGATGACATGGAAGCCTCAGTGGAGAACACTGACCCTACTGTAGAGGAGGAACTGATTTACAAACCATGGTTTGGCAAGCATTCTACACCACAAACCCAGTCCTCTTCTTTTTAAACAAAACTAGGGGGAGATGTTGCAGTGTGAAGCAATATCCTGTTTTAGCTATCCCAGTTTCCCAGGTGTGCCAACCTCTCCCTTCCCCTCCCCCTTGCCACCTTGCTAAGTGCTGTCCGTCAATCTTAACATTCCAGCAAGGGCGTCGTCTGGTTGGTCAAGTTCAAAAGATGCTTCTCAGCCTTGGGGTCATTGGCCAGTCTAGGTGTCATTGTCCCCTGAGACTGCCCCCCGTTCCACCTGGTTGGTGGCACACCTACCCCTTCCCCTCCCCTTTTCCCCGGGCTTAAAAAGACACGGGACCATGCGGTCGGCATTCTGTTGGAGCTGTTACCAAGATTCGGAGATCTGTGGTCATGGAATAAAACTCTGGATTAACCCTCCAACAGAATCCGTCTCCTTTTCCTCTTCACCTCGCCTAAAGCCTTTCCATTAGAGGTAAAAACTGAATTCCTGCTTGCCTGGACTTGTTCCAAGTGCCTAGCTGCAACATACAGCAAGCCAGGGGTGTCTCTGAGGTGAAAACACCATAGTTGCCGCCTCTGGTCAAGCAGCAAGGGCCAGAAGAGCACAGGCACGTTCCACCCAGTAATATTGGGATCCTATTCCAATAACTATCTGACACCTCGAGAAGATACCGATCCTGAGCAACTATTATATACAGCTTGTTGGTTAAAGAGTGCTATTGGAGATGAAGGTGTGTAAATTTGTAAGATGCAGAGGAAGAAAGAGGGGAATGAAGGAGGGGAAGCTAGAGTTAGAGTAGTAAAAGGTGGGACCCCCTAGACTATTTGCCTCCTGATGCCCCTCCACCTTATAATCCTCTTCCTCGGGCACCTCAAATTGCAGATCTGGCTTTTCCCCTGGCTGCCACCCCATTACCACCCTCTCTAATTCCTTCTACCTCTTTGCCTTCCTCTATGGTGGACTCTTCCTCTATGGTAGACTCTCCTCCAGTAGCCACTCCCTCACTACCCCCTTTGGCTCCTCCAGTTGCTTCTGCACCCCCAAAAGTGCCTACTCCACCGGTTACACTCTCCACCCCTTCTCCAGCTCCAATTAACATGCACCCAGGCTCCTTTCCCCCTCCTATTGCTGTCCCCTTACCTCCTCCTAGTTGGGACACAAATGCCTCCTTACCTGGCAAACTCTTATCACCAAATACAGCTGTTGACCTACAGAAAGTCAGGGTAATGCTAATACCCCTCAAATGAGTAGTTTTGGGTCAGAGGATGGGCCATACTGCGGTACCCAATCCAAGACCTCCAGGATAGAGAGACTTTTTCCCCTCAGAGAAGTTCCTATGGGAGGAGTAGTGAGAAATGTTGGCTTTGTGAATGCTCCTCTAACCTCTTCTTAGGTGAGAGGATTCAAGAAAGAGTTAGGGAATTTAATTGAGGACCCAGTGGCATAGCCAATCAAGTGGATCAATTCTTAGGTCCAAATATATACTCTTGGGGGGAGATGAATTCTATTTTAAATATATTATTTTCCCCAGAAGAGGTCCAGATGATTAGAGCTGCTAGCATAAGAATTTGGGAGAAAGAGAACCTTCTGGGATCCCAAGTGCCATCAGGTGAACAGAAATTGCCACTAACAGATCCCAATTGGAACCCTAATCAAGAGAAGGGGACGAAGGCAATGATAGAATATAGGTCTTTGATAATTCAGGGGATCAGAGTCAGTTCCCAAATGAGCTAATATCAAATTGGCATTTGAAGGTACACAAGAAAAGGATGAAACTCCTGCTACTTGGCTTAATCGCCTAAAGCGGAACTTCCAATTGTACTCTAAAACAGACCCAAGACACTCCAGAAGGTCAAGTGCTACTAAAGGTCCAATTTGTTACCAAATCTTGGCCTGATATATGGAGAAGACTGGAAAAGATTGAAGATTGGCAAGAGAAAGACATTAATGAGTTATTGAGAGAAGCACTGAAAGTGTATTTAAGGAGGGAAGAAGAAATTGCAAAGGCCAAGGCTAGGATCATGGCTGCGGTAGCTAGAGAAAGTGTGGGGGCAAGCAAGGTAACAAAAGAGTGGGCGGGTCCACCACCAGCAGGAGGCAAGGATAGGCCAGTACTCTCAGGTACAAGAGGGATGGAGAGACCCCAAGTCCCTTTGAGTGAAAGGCGCTGCTACTATTGTGTGGAAATTGGACACGTTAGGAGGGTTTGTAACAAGCTCAGTCTCGATGAGGCAATAGCCAGGGAACAAAAAGCCTTAGAGAGCTTCTTAGAGGTGACAATTAGCGGTGTCAGGGGCTTTACACTTTAGGGGACACAATGCAACATGTAGAGGAGCCTTGGTAAACTTTGAAGTGGGACCCCTAAATGAAGAATTTGAATTTTTGGTTGATACAGGAGCAGATAAGTCCTGTCTCAACAAAGTACCAGAAGGCATGGTAATTGGTAGAAAATTTTGTGAGGAATTAGGGGCTGAAGGGAAACCATTTAGAGCTTCAGTGACTGAAGATGTAAAAATAATTGGAAACTCAAGACAGTGTAAAGCTAATTTTATTTACCTACCTAAACTAGAAAAAAGTTTGTTAGGAAGAGATTTACAGGTCCATTTGGGGATTGGGATTGTCCCAGGAGAAGGGAGGATGGTAGTACAAATAATGAAGGTACCCCAAGGAGATGACACAGAGATAAACCCCGAGGTATGGGCTGAAGGAGGAAAGCAGGGACTATTAGACATCCCACCAATAACAATACAAATGCAAGACGATACGTGACTGTCATGGTTGGACACTGGCACAATGTCAATACCCCCATGAGGATACCTTTTCCCTGGTTTCTGCTGTGAGATGTGACCCGGAATAAGCAAAGCAGGCTCCTACTTAGGGAAGAAAGAAAACAAAACTTTATTAACTACACTACAACTATGGATAAAAAGGAACACACACAGGGAAAATGAAAACCTCACAAAACCTCCTCCTCCCCCCACCAAATTTCCAACACAATACATCTATTCCCCAAATCACCAACTCTTAGTCCAGAACCACCCTTCAAACAATCAATCCTCAGTTCATCAAGAGGAGAGTCCTTCTTGTACCATGGGCTTCCCTGGAAACACAATTGAAGCTTCATGTGTTTCCGTGTCACTCGTGGCACCGCCCGGAGAACATCTGCCGTCATGACCTCTTCCTTTCATGTCCAGTGCTCTCACCACTGAACATGGACCAGAGCTGCTTTTAGGGTTGTCTTTTTAAGGATGCACTGTCCCGATCCAAAAAAAGGCACAGTCTCTCCTTTGGGACACCTGTCCCCACACTCTCTCTTTTGGGACACCTGTCCCCCCCATATTTTTTCACCCCCTGGGGCCAAGGGGCACCAACACTGAACCCTCTTGGTTCTGAGGCCATTGCCTCCCCCTAGATGCAGTCTCTGTATCACAAGGAACATGGTTCTGTCCATGGCTGTACAAAAAGAGTCCAGCAAAAGCCACTCCATCATCTCTTCCCACTAGGATTCTTCTCTATTCTTCTACTATCTCTCACTCGCCCAGACCTCTCTCACACTTGCACATTTCCTTCCTCATCTTCCATTCTATCTTCTAGGAGAGGTCAATGTTCTGTAAAGTTCTCTTTCTCCGAAAAGGGGTTAAAAGCTCCTACAAGCGGCCGGCTGAACCCCCCCCTCTTCTCCGTCCCAGCCGTGCTGCCGGCGCAGGCCCATGTTTATCAAGTCTCAAGGTTACAGTCCCAGGCAGCGACTCTCTCTCTCTCTCTCTCTCTGTGTCTCTCAGGGGGGGGCTGCCCAATGGCTCCCGGTGTCTCTCTCTCTCTCTTCCACCCTTCCACCCCCGGGGTCAGGCCTACCTCTCCCAGCCACATGGATTTCCCCTCCCCCTGCTCAGCCAGCAGCTGGGACGGGGGAGAGACCCGAACTCTTTCCCGCCGGAAACCCAAAGAGGAGCCTCTCAGGGGAGAGCTCTGCTTTTAACCCCGTGTTCTCAGAGGCGTGTCCAATGTCCTAATGGCCAGGTTAAATGCCAGTATTAAAGTCTGAATATCCATTGGCCCAAAACACAGCATCCCAAAAACCACATTTCCTGTCAAACCACTACAGTCACCCATACGGGTTAAACAGTATCCGATTTCCCTAGAAGGAAAGAAGGGGCTTGCCATAGTTATCGAACAACTGTTGCAAGAGGGAATTTTGGAACCCTGTATGTCACCGCACAATACCCCTATACTGGCAGTTAAGAAAGCTGAAGGGAAATATAGGCTGGTGCAAGATCTTAGAGACGTCAACAAAAGAGCCATTGCTAGACATCCAGTTGTGCCCAACCTGTATAGTCTCCTAAGCTGAATTC
Organism: Molothrus ater; assembly: GCF_012460135.2. Lineage (NCBI taxonomy): Eukaryota > Metazoa > Chordata > Aves > Passeriformes > Icteridae > Molothrus > Molothrus ater. The sequence continues at coordinate 95,948,065 of NC_050479.2, forward strand.
CAAGAGAACATGCTTGGTTCACTGTTATAGATTTGAAGGACGCTTTCTGGGCATGTCCTCTGGCAACAGAATGTAGAGATTGGTTTGCCTTTGAATGGGAGGACCCAAGTACAAAACGGAGACAACAGCTGAGATGGACCCGATTACCACAAGGGTTCACTGAGTCCCCCAACCTCTTTGGACAAACCCTGAAAGGTTTGCTAAAACAGTTTGTTCCTGAAGAGGAAGTACAGATTCTGCAATATGCTGATGACCTGATGATGTGAGGGAATAGAAAAGATCAAGTCAGAACAACTAGTATCAAGCTTTAAATTTTTTTGGGGGAAAAAGGACTGAAGGTTTCCCGAGAGAAGCTACAGTTTGTACAATCAGAAGTAACATACCTGAGGCACATAATAAGGGAAGGATATAAGAAGTTAAGCCCTGAGAGAATTTCAGGTATTTTATCAATCCCAGCTCCAAAAACAAAAAAGAATGTGAGAAAACTCCTGGGCCTGTTTGGATATTGCAAGTTATGGTTGGATCAATACACGCAAAGCGTAAAATTTTTATACAATAAGTGTGTAGCTCCAGATCCCATAATTTGGACAGCAGAAGACGATCAACAACTGGAGAGCTTAAAAGACAAGTTGTCTTTTGCCCCGATCCTAAGCTTACCAGACCTCAGGAAGGACTTTGATCTGTTTGTGAGTGCTGAAGGGGGTATAGCCTACGGTGTACTAACTCAAGAGTGGGGAGGCTGCAGGAAACCCATGGCTTATATCTCTCAATTGTTAGATCCAGTGGCTAGAGGCTGGCCAGTTTACAAGCAGTAGCAGCAATTGCTATCCTGATAGAGACCCAAAAATTGACCCTGCAAGGAAAAATTAAAGTACACACTCCTCACGATCTTAAAACAGTGCTGAACCAGAGAGCTCAGCTGTCGCAGACATCTTTTTGTGAAAATCTTTTCTTTAGGATTTTCCTGCTGAAGCTGAGAAGTTTCAGCAACAAATGTAAACAATTATTATCTGCTGCTGTGGAATGCAACAGGTCCACCTGTGATTGGCCCTTCTTGGATGTTTATATTAATGGCGAATCAAGACGGAGCTATCTCAGACAGAGTCCAAGAGAGCTGCCTTTGTTATCATTCTTTTCTATTCTATTCATAGCTTAGCAGCCTTCTAAAGGAACCTTTTCCTTCCTTTTCTTTTTAGTATAGTTATAATGTAGTATGTATATATCATAAAATAAAAATCAAGCCTTCTGATCATGGAGTCAACATTCTCATCTCTTCCCTCATCCAAGAACCCCTGTGACCACCGTCACACTCAGCAGTGGCTAACCGATGCAAGAATATTAAAATATGAAATAATACTAATGAATACGGATGATTTAGAATTCATCACATCAAATACCCTCAATCCAGCACAATTCCTTATGGGAGAGTCTATAGAAAATTTGGAACATAATTGTCTTGAATTGATTAACCTTCAAACAAAAGTAAGAGAAGATTTAGAAGGTCAGCCTCTAGCAACTGGAAGAATCTTGTTCATAGATGGCTCTTCAAGGGTAGTAGATGGAAAAAGAGCTTCAGGTTATACCATCATAGATGGAGAAACTTTACAAATTAAAGAAAAAGGGAAATTATCCCCAAACTGGTCAGCCCAAAGTTGTGAAATATATGCCCTGAAAAGAGGATTAGATTTACTAGAGGGAGACTGGGGAACTATTTATACAGATTCCCAACATGCATTTGGGATAGTACACATATTTGGGAAAATATGGGAGGAGCATGGATATCTAAGCTCAAAAGGAAAAAGCTTAGCCCATGAGAACCCGGTCAGGTCCGTATTAGAATCTTTTCCGGAAACCAACAGAAATAGGGGTGGTCCATATAAAAGGGCACCAAAAAGGAGATTGTCTTGAAGTTAGAGAAAGCCGACTGGCTGATCAGATAGCAAAGGAAGCAGCTTTAGAACCAGGGGATCCAGTGGAAGTTTTTAAAGCAGAAACCACATCTGAGGGGGGAGAAAGAAGAGAGGAACCCATATTTAGTGAAAAAGAATTGGAGGTTATAAAAGGTTTAAAGTTACACCAAGGACAACGAGGGGAATGGTTAACCTCGGATGGACAGGTGTTTTTAAACAAAGCACTTGCTTGGATAGTGCTAACTGAAATACATAAATTAACCAACAGGGGGGGTCCAAAGACTATGTGATCATTTCCTAAGAAATAACCTGTGCATAGGCGTGGCAAAGACAATTACAAAAGGGTGTTTAATTTGTCAAAAAGTGAACCAGAAGGTTATGAGAAAGGTAGCCCCTGGAGGGAGAGAATTAGCTCTAAGAGCTTTCCAGAGCATACAGATAGAATTCACTGAGATGCCTCCAGTGCAGGGATACAAATATTTACTGGTTATAGTAGATCATCTCACCCATTGGGTGGAAGCCTTCCTGACTAAAAGGGAAACAGCCCAAGTTGTCGCAAGAGTAATCCTGGAGAACATTATCCCCAGATATGGAATGGTGAACACCATAGACTCAGACCGAGGTCCACATTTTGTGGTCCGAACATTGCAAAATATAATCAAAACTTTAGGAATGGAATGGAAATTACATACTCCATGGCACCCCCAGAGTTCTGGGAGGGTGGAGTGGACGAACAAAACTCTCAAAAATGTACTGTCTAAATTAATCGAAGAAACAAAAATGAATAGGCTAAAGTGTTTGCCCCTAGCGCTTTTGTGCATCAGAACAAGACCCCGGTCTGATATAGGGATTTCACCCTATGAAATTATATTTGGACTGCCATTCTTGTTAACACCCTATAGCACAGGAGACTATTTGGAAGGAGAAGAAGCTACCAGAAAATATTTAGAAGTCATTGGAAGAACCCTCTGGACACAAAAGTACATAACATTAACCCAGGAGATTGGGTTTTGATAAAATCCTGGAATAGTGGACCATTAATGCCTAAATTTGAAGGTGCCTTTCAGGTACTCCTCATCACTAATTCAGTTGTGCGGACCAGAGAAAAGGGTTGGACCCACATCACAAGAATAAAAGGACCAGTCTCACTTCCGGGTACTGGACAGGACTATCTTTGACTATCTATCTTTGAGATAGATTCAGTAGAAAAAGTCAGCCACAAATTAAATTCAACTGATTGTCAAGTTTGTACCCAGATGACTGAAATTTGGCTATGGGAAGAGATTAGTCTAAGGCTATTACAAATCTTAAATTGGATACAGAATAACTTAGAATTTAGTATTAAGGGGTGCGGTATGCCAGTAAAAGAATGGTTTGTAAAAGGTACTTAGCAGTAAAGAGCTCTGCTACGCAGTGGATCCCAGGAGATTCAAATAAATTTTTGTCAGTTGAAAAGAAAGAAAAGAACAAGTGTATATACTATGAAGCATATGAATGTTATGAGTGTACTGAAGAAGGGATAAACCCCTTTTGGGGAAAGAAAGAAAGAAATTTCTAAATATTGGGAATGCCCAACAAAAACTAAGAACACATTTTAGGGGGCCCCTAAACACCTGTTTTGGATCTATAGTACTATAGCATACACTAAATTGCTGAGAGACTGGTCTGGCAGCTGCACCACTAAAACAATAAAACCAGCTTTCTTATTATTACCCAACAAAACTAGATGAAGTTTGGGAGTTCCTATATACAATGATTTAAGAGAAACCAAACAGAAGAGGCAAAGTGCAATAGAAATTGGGAGAATCCAAAATTGTCAGAGCCAAGTTTGGACCCCAAGAAAAATTATCAAGACTTATGGCCCAGCCACCTGGGCTCAAGATGAGTCCTGGGGTTATCAGACCCCAATATCCATGTTAAACAGAATCATCAGGCTTCAGCAAGAGAGCAATCATTAAAAACCTCTTGATGAAATAAAAAAACTAGCATATGTAAGTAACCAAGAATGGACTCCTACACTTGATTCCAGTTGGTGGGATAACATATGTACTTTCATAAAAGATTGGTGGAAAAAAGTAGCTTTCTTCACTGTGTGTACACCTGCTGGTTTAGTCTTTTTACTATGCTTACTTCCCTGCTTCATTAAAACAGTAATATCTGCCGTGCAGACCAACCTAGGGATCTCTAAGAAATTTACCCTGAAGAAACCAGGAAAGGTAACAAAGTTAAGTAACTATGATTACCAGAGTGCTCAAGAAATTTATAATCAATACAAAAAATTAAGGAAATTCTATGCTCTGAGTCAAAAATTGCAAGTTGATGCGAACTTAAATTTAAGCTTGATCAAAGAAAAAGAGAGGGGACTGTTATGAGTAGAAAAGCTGCCCATTTTTCTAAAAGATTGCAGAGTTCACAGGCTGGGCTAGTTGCTGCCAGGGTGGAGTTCTAACTGTTTGTTATTGTCATCACCTGTCTTTTTCGTTAACTACCTGTCGTTGATGATTAAGAATTCCCCCTTAACTGGCTGTTGCCCTGCTGCTTCCTGGAGAATGACACCCAGATGGTGAAGAGGAGGAGACCTTGGAGTTAGCATGCAAATGACCTTGGAACCAGCATGCAATTGGACAAGCCCCTCACCAAACCTAACCAAAAACCCCTCAAAACAACAGCCAACACAAAATGGACGAATCAAAGTGATGTCTAGACGTGAAGATCAGAGGATCTAGTATCTGCTAAGACCCTTTTTACCCCTCACCCTAACCTAAAAGGATGTTGGCTAGACAGAGGACCTCAAATGTTAAAGCAGAAAATTAGGGACTCTCCGGATTCTCTTGTGAGGATGGAACCCCCTGCTCTGTCCACAGACCAGTGGACAAAGCTGCACTCTTCCTCCTCCTCTGAGTCACTCCTGGGAGCAGCGGTGGTGTGAGTGTGGACCTATTGATTCTTCCCACCTGAGCTGATCACTTTTAATAAATGCATTAAAAAGGAGAAAGGTCCCCTGCCTGTGTTGATTTCATAGAAGACAAGAGGGAGGAGAATCACAAGATACTGAGGGAGGAGATTAAAGAGGGCTTTCTCCAAATCTCAGCAGTACAGATCAGAGGTCCTGGTGCCCAGTGCAGATGTTCCCCAGATTGAGAGAGAAGGTACACCCCACAAGCTGAGCTCTGGTTCTTCCTGCATGATTGCGGAGGAAACATGGGGAGATGGGACAGAAAACCTATTGCTGCTCTGGCACTACAGGTGCATGAACTGAAGACTCAGAGAGGAAGTTCTAAAAGGAAAGCAGCTCCAGTGGCCAGTAACCGAACTGTCATATATGATGATAATGACAATATTTTCGATCCCCTTGAAGGAACTTCCAAGACATATGCCCAGGGAAAGAAGGATAACCAGGCTTAGAGGGGCCCTGCCTCTAGCCAGGTAGAGGCTAGGGAAAACGGTGTTTTTTGGACTGCGTGGATTCGTTGGCCTGGCACATCTGAATCACAAGAATACAAAGCTTTGGTCGACACTGGTGTGCAGTGCACATTAATCCCATTGAGACATGTAGGGACGGAATCTGGACACTGCTGGTGTGACAGGGGGATAACAGGATTTTACATTGGTGGAAGCTGATGTGAGCCTGACTGGAAATGAGTGGAAGAAACATCCTATTGTGAGTGGCCCAGACTGGCCCCATGGATTGTAGGCGTAGACTTCCTCTGAAGTATTTCAAAGAATCAAAGGGACTCAGATGGGCATTTGGAATAGCTGCTGTAGATACAGAGGGCGTCAAGCAGTTGAACAGCTTGCCTGGACTGTCAGAAAACCCATCTACAGTAGGACTCCTGAAGGTGGAAGAGCAACGAGTGCCAATTGCCACCTCAACAGTGTACCGCCAACAGCACCGAACAAATTGAGATGCTCTGATCCCCATCCACAAAATGATGCGTGAACTGGAGAGCCAAGGGGTGGTCAGCAAGACCCACTCGCCCTTCAACAGCCCCATTTGGCCTGTGTGTAAATCTGAAGGAGTATGGAGATAGACTTTGGACTACCGTGCATTGAATGAAGTGACTCCACCACTGAGCGCTGCTGTGCCAGACATATTAGAGCTCCAGTATGAGCTGGAGTCCAAGGCAGCAAAGTGGTACACCACTATTGATATTGCAAATGCATTTTTCTCCATTCTTCTGGAAGCAGAATGCAGGCCTCAGTTTGCCTTCACCTGGAGAGGCGTGCAGTACACCTGGAACAGACTGCCCCATGGATGGAAGCACAGTCCTACCATCTGCCAGATGAATCTGCTTTCCTAGAGGAGCCCTTCGGGGGTTCTCTCACAAATTTGCCCTGAACCAGGACACTGCTCTGAATTTCTGTACTATTTCCCTGTATACTCAAGTCTTTCTGAGTTAAGCAGTGATCTTTGCAATCAAGCAATGATTCCTCTTCTTGCTTCTTAGCAAGAGTTTCTGAGCTCATTTCAGTATCTGATTCTTCGTTGTACATGACATCTGTCTCTGGCTGTTCAGTTGTGCAGAGATCTGTCAAGTGAAGCACATTTCCTTGAAGTTCTTCTTGCCAGCATTGGCTCCACTCATTTGAATACATAATAAACAAGAATATAAAAAACAAAGCAAGTATAAATTATATTTAGCATTTCTTACCACTTCTTTGTAATCTTTGTTGCACGCCATAGATGCACAAGACAGGAGGGGAAAGAATAATATATGATTAATGATCAGAGGTAATCGGTTCCACCAATACTGCATTTATCCTCACTCAGACATAATTCCCACTGCTCCCCATTATATAGTATCATCAAAAGACAGCTAATGATGACCTTGCTATCTTCCTGATCTTAGACTTCGCTTTAGGCTGCGAGATACAAAGAACTCGAACTTCTCGGACAAGATTGGAGGATGTTTGCTGTGCTGGTAGAGTTTCTCCTTGCTAGGCATAGTGGAAAGGCTTTTCATTAAGACACAGGTGACAAGAGATGCAGAATACAATGATCCAGAGCTTTCTGAAGGTAAGCGCCAGTCCCGTGCATCTTTTAGCAGAAGCCGCACTCCGGAACGCACAGCGACCGGCACAATGCCCTGTGCATGAAGAACCTGCTCCTTTGTCTCCAGGAGATGGAGAGCACGGCAGCTTGCAAGAGGTGAAGAACAAAGCTGCAAATCACATGGGCATTGTGTGCGCAGATTTTAAACTGCTAGAAGACGGTGTTTTGCCACTCATCTGCCTCTTATATTTGCATTAGCATTCATATGGAAATAGTTCTTGCACAACTTTCCTGTGTTTCTTGCTAGTCTTCCATGATAAATCTTAGGCTTCCCTTGAGGCTGCGAGATGCAGAACTCGATGAACTTCTCGGACAAGATCAAGGGACATTTGCTGTGCTGTCACGGTTTCTCCTTGTGAGATGGAGTGGAAATACTTTTTGCTAAGATGCAGGCGACTAGAGACGAAGAAGACAGAGATACAGAGCTCTCCGAAGCTAAGCACCTGTCTTTTGGCAGAAGACCCACTCCAGCATGCTCCACTACTGACACGATGATCTGTGCGCGAAGAAGCCGCTTCTGCACCTATGGGAGATGGAGAGCATGGCAGCTTGCAAGAAGTGAAGAACGAAGCTGCACGACAGCGGCACTGTGTGCGCAGCTTTCAAACTGACAGAGGACACTCTCCTGGTTTTCCATACACATTAATATTTGAATGGAAGGAGTTTTGGACCACTTTCTTTTGCTTCTTGCTAATCACTACACAGCCCTCTGTTGAAATTCTAAGGCAAGAAAGGAGGACATTTTCTGTATTGGCAAAGTTTCTCCTTGCAAGACAGAGTGGAAAATCTTTTTCCTCAGAGGCAGGTGACGAGAGACGAAGAAGACCGAGATATGGAGCTCTCCAAACCTAAACACCAGTCCTGGGCGTCTTTGGGCAGAAGCCGCACTCTGGAGTGCACTGCAACCAGCAAATTGATCTGTGTGCGAAGAAGCCGCTTCTTCACCTCCGGGAGCCGCAGAGCGTGGCAGCTTGCAAGAGGCGAAGACCAAAGCCGCACAACACTGGGATTGTGTGCCCAGCTTTCAAACTGAGAGAGGACACTACCTTTCCACTCTCCTGCCTTTTACATTCCCATTAACATTTCAGTGGAAGGAGTTTTGGACAGCTTTCTTTTGCTTCTTGCTAAACACTACGCAGCCCTCTGTAAAAATTCTAGGGCAAGATCGGGGGACGTTTGCTATGCTGGCACAGTTTCTCCATGCGAGACGGAGTGGAAGACCTATTTGCTAAGATGCAGGTGACAAGAGGCGAAAGATAGAGATATGGAGCTCTCCAAACCTAAACGCCAGTCCTGGGCGTCTTTGGGCAAAAGCTGCACTCCGGAGTGCATTGTGATTGGCAAATTGAGCTGTGTGTGAAGAAGCCGCGTCTTTGCCTCCGGGAGCCCCAGAGCGTGGCAGCTTGCAAGAGGTGAAGAACGAAGCCCCACAACAGCGGCATTGTGTGCGCAGCTTTCAAACTGACAGAGGAGACTCTCCTGCCTTTTACATTCACAATAACATTATGTTGGAAGGAGTTTTGGACAACTTTCTTTTGTTTCTTCCAAAATACTATGCAGCCCTCTGTTGAAATTCTAGGGCAAGATGGGGTGACATTTTCTGTACTTGAACAGTTTCTCCTTGCGAGATATATTAGAAAAGCTTTTTGCTCAGATGCAGGCGGAAATAGAGGCAGAAGATGGAGATAAGGAGCTCTCTAAAGGTGAACACCGGTGCCAGCTGTCTTTTGGCAGAAGCCACGCTCCGGAGCGCACTGCAAGTGGCACAATGCTCTGTGTGCGAAGAAGCCACTTCTGCACCTCCAGGAGACAGAGAGAGCAGCAACTTGCGAAAGGCGAAGAACAAAGCGTCGGAACGCTGGCATTGTGTACACAGCTTTCAAACTGGGAGAAAACAATATCCTACCAGTCTCCTGCCTTTTCCATTCACATTAACATTCGAATGGAAGGAGTTTTGGTCAACTTTCTTTTGCTTCTTGCTAAACACTCTGCAGATCTCCATGCAGCTTCTACAGCAAGATCAGGGACGTTTTTTGTACTGGCACAGTTTCTCATTGCGAGCCATACTGGAAAAACTTTTTTCTAAGCTGCAGGAGACAAGAGACGCTAAAGACGAAGATACGGAGCTCTCCAAAGATAAGGGCCGGTCTCGGGCGTCTTTCGGCAGAAGCTGCGCTCTGGAGCACACCGCGACCGGCACCATGCTCTGTGTGTGAAGAAGCTTCTTCTTCACCTCCGGGAGACTGAGGGAGTGGCTGCGGGTTTTTGGGGTCCAGCTAGCTGCGGGGGACCCTGAAACTGGGTGGGTGCAGGCCAACCCTCTCCTCGGCGTGTTTCGTCGCGGAGCACTCCAACCGTGATCACGTGCACGTGCAGTCCCAGATGTTTAAGACAGCACAGCTAGACAGAGAGGTCTCGGAGAATCCAGTGTGTTCCAACAGGCTTTTTAATACCAGGAAATACGAAGGTGCAGGCAGGGAGGGAAAGCGGGGTACAGCTCTGTTGAAGGGTACCGGATCCGGGATGCCGAGCCCTGAACCTGGGCAGGAATGGGGTTTATAAAAGGTGAAGGAGTAGGCGGCCTCAGGGGTGCCCTTTAACCACTAGGAAGGGGGTACAGAGGTGGGCTTAGGCTGCTGTGATTGAGGCACACCAATAGAAAACTGGGGAGAGGGTGTTCTTAGGGAAGAGACCCAATGGAAACGTGGGGAACAGGGAATATTCTGGAACAAAAGGTGTAGTTTACTGTCATGGTTTGACACTGGCACAATGCCAGTGCCCCCATGAAGATACCTTCTCCCTGGTTTCTGCTGTGAGATGTGACCAGGAATAAGCAAAGCAGGCTCCTATTAAGGGAAAAAGAACCAGAACTTTATTAACTACTCTACAACTACAGATAAAAAGGAACACACACACAGGGAAAATGAAAACTTCACAAGTGCATTTCCTCCTCCCCCCACCAAATTTCCAACACAATACATTTGGTTCCTCAAATCACCAACTCTCGGTCCAGCACCACCTTTTAGACAATCAATCCTCAGTTCATCAAGAGGAGAGGAGTCCTTCTTGTACCATGGGCTTCCCCTGGAAACACAGCTGAAGCCTTGTGTGTTTCTGTGTCACTCGTGGCACCGCCCAGAGTACATCTGCCGTCGTGACCTCTTCCTTTTCGTGTCCAGTGCTCTCACCACTGAACACGGACCAGAACTGCTTCTAGGGTTGTCTTTTAAGGATGCTCTGTCCTGATCCAAAAAAGGCACAGTCTCTCCTTTGGGACACCTGTCCCCACAATCTCTCCTTTGGGACACCTGTCCCCCCCATATTTTTTCACCCCCTGGGGCCGAGGGGCATCAACACTGAACCCTCTTGGTTCTGAGGCCATTGCCTCCCCCTAGAATGCAGTCTCTGTGTCACAAGGAACATGGTTCTGTCCATGGCTATACAAAAAGAGTCCAGCAAAAGCCACTCCATCATCTCTTCCCACTAGGATTCTTCTCTATTCTTCTACTATCTCTCACTCACCCAGACCTCTCTCACACTGGCCCATTTCTTTCCTCATCTTCCACTCTATCTTCTAGGAGAGGTCAATGATCTGTAAAGTTCTCATTCTCCAAAAAAGGGGTTAAAAGCTCCTACAAGCAGCCGGCTGAACCCCCCCCTCTTCTCCGTCCCAGCCATGCTGCCGGCGCAGGCCCATGTTTATCAAGTCTCAAGGTTACAGTCCCAGGCAGCGACTCTCTCTCTCTCTCTCTCTCTGTGTCTCTCAGGGGGGGCTGCCCGATGGCTCCCGGTGTCTCTCTCTCTCTCTCTTCCACCCTTCTACCCCGGGGCTCAGGCCTACCTCTCCCGGCCACATGGCTTTCCCCTCCCCCTGCTCAGCCAGCAGCTGGGCCGGGGGAGAGACCCGAACTCTTTCACTCTTTCCCGCCGGAAACCCAAGAGGGCCCTCCCGGGGAGAGCTCTGCTTTTAACCCCGTGTTCTCAGAGGCGTGTCCATGTCCCAATGGCCAGGTTAAATGCCAATATTAAAGTCTGAATATCCATTGGCCAAAAACACAGCATCCCAAAAAACACATTTCCTGTCAAACCACCACATTTACATATGATTGATTGCTTTGTCCCAGGGTGTCCAAACTTCAAAATGTTTCTCCCCTGCCCCCACAAGTGGAAGCTGGCGAAAGGCGAAGAACAAAGATGCACAACAATGGAATGTGGGTGCACCTTTCAAACTGAGAGAAAACAGTACCTTACCACTCTCCTGCCTTTTCCATTCACATTAACAATTCGAATGGAAGGAGTTTTAGACTACATTCTTTTGCTTCTTGCTAAACATGCTGCAGACCTCTCTGGAAAGTCTAGGGCAAGATTGGGGAAGTTTTCTTTTCTGGCACAGTTCCTCCTTGTGAGACATAGTGGGAAAGATTTTGCAAAGATCTAGGCGACAAGAGACTCTATAAACGATAATACGGAGCTCTCCAAAGCTAAGCGCTGGTTCCGGACGTCATTCGGCAGAAGCCACCATCCGGAGAGCGTGGCGACCAGCACAATGCTCTGTGCATGAAGAACCCGCTTCTTGGCCTCCGGGAGACGGAGAGAGCGACAGCTTCCGAAAAGCGAAGAATGAAGCCGCACCACCCTGGCATTGTGTGCAGCTTTCAAATGAGAGAAAACAGTACCTTACCAGTCTCCTGCTTCTTTCATTCACATTAATATTTGAATGGAAGGAGTTTTGAACAACGTTCTTTTGCTTCGTGCTAAACACTCTGCACACCTCTGTGCAATATCCACGCCAAGATCAGGGATGTTTCAGGAACTGGACCAGTTTCTCCTTGCGAGACATAGCGGAACAGCTTTCTGCTAAGCTGCAGGCAACAAGAGACCCTAAAAACGACGATATGGAGCTATCCAAAGATAAGTGCTGCTCCCGGGTGTCATTCAGGAAATAATGCCCTCCAGAGCACACTGCGACCAGCACAATGCTCTGTGCGTGAAGAAGCTTCTTCTGCGCCTTCGGGAGACTGAGAGAAGGGCAGCTTCCGAGAGGCGAAGAACGAAGCTGCACAACACCAGCATTGTGTGCAAGGATTTAAAAGTCAGAGAAAACATTGCCTTACCAGTCTCCTGCATTTTCTGTTCACATTAACATTGGAAGAGGAAGGAGTTTTGGTCATTATTGATTTGCTTCTTCCTAAACACTCTGAAGATATCTCTGGAAATACTAGGCAAAATCAGGGGTGTTGTCTCTACTGGAACAATTTCTCTTTAGAGACATAGTGGAAAAACTTTTTGCTAAGCTACAGTAGACAAGAGATGCGGAAGACAACGATACGGAGCTCTCAGAACCTTAGCGCCGGTCCTGAGTGTAGTTTGGCAGAAGCCGTGCTCCGGACCACGCCGCTACGGACACGATGATCTATGTGTGAAGAAGCCGCTTCTTCACCTCAGGGAGACGGAGATCGCAGGAGCTTCCAAGAAGTGAAAAACAAAGCTTCAATACATGGGCCCTGTGTGCAGGTCATAAACTGAGAGAAAACAGTACCTTACTACTCTCCTGCTTCTATCTCTCACATTATTATTCGAATGGAAGTAGTTTTGAACAACTTTCTATTGCTTCTTGCGAAGCTTTCTGCAGCCATCTATGGAAATTCTATGGCAACATCGAGGTTGTTTTCCCTACTAGCAAAGTTTCTCCTTGCGAGATATAGTGGAAAAGCTTTTTGCTAAACACTTTGCAGTTTACAACAGATGCAGAAGACGATGATACGGAGCTCTCAGAAGCTAAGCTCTGGTCCCGGGTGTCTTCCGGCAGAAGGCGCACTCCGGAGCGCACCGCGAACGACGCGATGATCTATGCACGAAGAAGCCGCTTCTGTGCCTCCGGGAGATGGAGAGCGCGGCAGCTTGCAAGAGGTGAGGACAGAAGCCCCACATCAGCGGCAGTGTGTGCGCAGATTTCCAACCGACCAAGGACACTCTCCTGCCTTTGACATTGGCAATAAGGTTATGATGGAAGGAGTTTACAGATTTTTCCTCTCCTTCTTGCAAAACACTATTCAGCCCTCGGTGAAAATTCTAGGGCAAGATCGGGTGACCTCACCTGTACTGGCCCAGGTTCCCCTTGCGAGATATAGTGGAAAAGCTTTTTACTAAGCTGCAGATTTGAAAAGACACTAAAGATGATGATATAGATCTGTCCGAAGTCAAGTTCCTGTCCTGGGCGTCTCTCGGCAGAAGCCACTATCCGGAGCGTACCGCAAGAGGCACAATGCTCTGTGCACGAAGAAGCCGCTTCTGCGCCTCCGGGAGACGGAGAGAGCGGCAGCTTGCACAAGGCGATCAAGGAAGCTGCAAAACCTTTCTCCTTCCTTTTACCGTCACATGAACATTCCAAAGGAAAGAGATTTCAACAACTTCTTTTGCATCTTACGAAACATTCTGTAGACATTCGAGAAGCTTCTTAAGCAAGATCAGGGACGTTTTCTCTATTGCCACAGTGTCTCCTTGCGAGACATTGTGGAAAATGTTTTTGGAAATCTACAGGTGACAAGAGATCTTAAAAACGATGATCTGGATCTCTCCGTACCTAAGCTCTGGTCCTGGGTGTCTTTCGGCAGAAGCCGTGCTGTGGAGCGTACCACGAACGACACGATGATCTATGCGTGAAGAAGCAGCTTCTGAGCCTCTGGGAGACAGAGAGCGCGGCAGCTTCCGAGAGGCAAAGAACGAAGCTTCACAACATGGGCCCTGTGTGCAGCTCTCATACTGAGAGAAAACAGTACCTTATCGCTGCCATACTTCTTTCATTCACATTATTATTCGATGGGAAGGAGTATTGAACAACTTCCTTTTGCTTCTTGCTAAGCTCTCTGCAGACACCTCTGGAAAGTCTAGGGCAGATCGGGGTTGTTTTCTCTACTGGCACAGTTTCTCCTTGCGAGATATAGTGGAAAATCTTTTTGCTATTTTGCAGAAGACAAGCGATGCAGAAGACGATGGTACGGAGCTCTCAGAAGTTAAGGTCCGGTCGCAGGCGTCTTTCAGCAGAAGACGCGCTCCGGAGCGTCCAGGGACCAGCATGATGCTCTGTGCACGAAGAAGCCGCTTCCTTGCCTACGAGAGAGGGAGAGCGCGGCAGCTTGCGAAAGGCCAAGAACAAAGCCCCACAACATGGGCATTGTGTGCACAGCTTTAAAAGTTAGAGAAAACAGTACCTTTCCACTCTCCTGCTTCTTACATTCACATTAATATTCAAAGGGAAGGAGTTTTGAAGAACTTTCTTTTGCTTCTTGATGAACACTCTGCACACCTCCGTGCAACATCTAGACCAAGATCGAGGATGTTTCCTGGACTGACCCAGGTTCTCCTTGTGAGACTTAGCAGAGTAGGTTTTTGTTAAGCTGCAGTAGAGAAGACAATGATAAGGAGCTCTCAGAAGTTAAGCTCCGGTCCCGGGCATCTTTCGGCAGAAGCCACGCTCCGGAGCATCCAGGGACCGCATGATGCTCTGTGCACGAAGAAGCCGCTTCTTTGCCTTCGAGAGACGGAGATCACGGCAGCTTCCCAGAGATGAAGAACAAAGCTTCACACCACGGGCCCTGCGTGCAGCTCTAAAACGGAGAGAAAACAGTACGTTACTGTCACCCTGAGTTTTTAAGATTCTCTAAGCCTTCTGATGTTGACATTCTTGTAGTGAATTTTCTCACACACTTTCTGTAAATAACTTATTGTTTTGCATTCCTCTATGGAGGAGGAGAGAGTTGATGGACTGTTGGTTTAACCAGTGGCATTGGAGAGGTGCCACTGTCACCCTCCAATCCACTGTCACTTTTGGAAAACTATAAATGTTGGAGTCAGAAAATAAACGGCCTTTTCTCTCGTTCACCTTGAGAACGGTGTGAGCGTGTGTTCCTTTGTGTCCTATAGCGACATTTGGTGACCCCGACGTGTGTATTGCAGCAGATTGCGGTGAGGTTTTCCCCCCCCTCTCTTTGGTGCTTTGCCTGCGGTTCTTGGGGTAATGGCGAGCGCTGTGGGTTTTGAGGAGGATCTCCTCCTTTTGGATCTTTGGAGGGGGGTCCTGGAGTGGAAACAGATTTCTGTTTCCTGGGATGACTTTGAGAGGTTGTTTCTGTGGGCCCGGGAGCGAGGGTTTCTTTCGGGTCCTGAGAGGGTGTTCTCCAGGGAGGAGTGGTCTCGTGTGGGGACCTGCCTCATGGAGGCCCTTTTTGACGATTGCACGCTAGATGCGGGACCGCTGCTGGTGCAGTGGAAGAAATGTATGGAGCTTTGGGAGGGGTCTGGCTCTTGTACCCCTCGGAGCTCCCAGGGAAGCTCTTCTGCCTCGGACGTGGAGGAGGGGGAGTTTGAATTTTTGTCCGATGTGGAGTCCCCCTCCCCGCCTCCGGACGGTGTGCTGGGGGGCGGAGCCCCGTGGGTTTCTGCGGGCTCTGTGGATTCGGCGGGCCGTCCTCGTCCTGCTTCGCCCGGCATGGGCGGTGGGGTGGGGGACAGGTTGCCTTTTCTTTGTGCCTTTCCGGTTCTTGAGGGCCAGCCTCCGCCTCGGCTTGAGTCTGGTTCGGTGACGACCTGGTGTCCGAATTGCGGTGTTTCCACGAAGCTCCCCCTGGCCACGGCGGGGGCGGGGTCGCCCACCTCCGGGCCAGGCTCATCGGCGGGGGGGGCGACTTCGCCCGTCCCTGGACCTGCGCAGCCTGCTGGGCATGCGCAGTCGGTGGAAGCACCCGGGGGCGGGATGTCACCTGCCCCTGGGCCGGCGCAGCCCGCTGGGCGTGTGCAGTCGGTGGACGCAGCCGGGGGCGGGGCGTCGGTCGGCGTTCTGTCCGGCCCCGCTCCGGTGGGCGGGCAGCCCGCCCCTCTCTGCTCGGTGGGGGCGGTACCCGCTGGGCAGTCTTGTGGTTTGGGACGGACCCTCATAGGGGGCTTGCCGGGCTCCCTGGTGCCATCCCGCAGCGACGCAGCTGTGCGGACTGCGTCTCTTTCGGCGTCCCGTTCCTCCCCTGTGTCGGGGGCCGGGGGCCCCGCGCCGGTCTCGTCCCGGCCCGCGCCGGATTTGCGGGCCGGGACGGTACCTGCGTCCACCGGGGCGCCCCCTGCTGGAGCTGTAACACGACAGGGCGCTGGGGTGTTTACCTTTAGCGCACCTGTTGACACGGCCAGCGGGAGGCCGGTGAGTGCCTGGGGCCACGGCACTTCCTCGTCGAATTTGTGGACGCTTCCTGCCTGTCAGGTGACCGTGCGTCCCAGGCATCCCGAACGTTTTTGGCCAGAGGCGAAAATCAAGACTGACAAGATGAATGAGCCTGTTTCCTCGCGGCACCTGCAGGGTCGCGGGGCGGGCTCTTTTGGCTCTGCCGGTGCTGCGGGGGGCCCAGGGCCGAGTGGTGTTGGCCTGGCTCCCAGGCGACTTTCGTCTTTTGCCCCTGTTGGGCCTGAGGACCAGGGAGCGTCAGGTGCGGTGGCTTTGCCAGGGGATCCTCAGGTTTTCCCTGTGCTCAGGGGTCTTGCTCATAACACCTATGAACCCCTTTCGTATAAGCTGGAGAAGGAGCTCCGTGAGGCAGTTGCTCAGCATGGTTTGGGGTCCGCTGAGGTTATGCGGACTCTCCGGAGGGTTGATTCAGACAGACTCACGCCTTACGATCTCCGTCGTGTGGCACGTTCTCTTTTTGACCCTGTGCAGTATGGTGTTTTTGAGACCAAGTGGGCTCGGTTGGCGGCCCACGCGGTGTTGCGGAATGCTACACTGGGTCCGCAGGACCCCAGGCGTTTGGTTGTCGCTGACATGCTGCTGGGAACAGGGCCTTATGAGGATGTTCAAGGGCAGGTTGGATTTGATCCCCTTGTGCTTAAACAATGCCACTCGCTGGGCATGGCTGCAATTGTTCAGACCCTGGAAATGGCTGCTCCGAGGCAGCCGTTCCCGACCATTGTCCAGGGGGATGACGAGCCTTTCATGACGTTTGCAGAAAGGCTGATTGCATCTGTGGAGAGGCAGGTGCCTGATCCTGTGGCAAGGAGCGTTACGATTACGAACCTTATCAAGTGCAATTGCAATGCTGCTTGTAGGAAAGTCATAGTGGCTCTGCCTGGTGATCCTACTGTCTCTGAGATGGCAGAGGCCTGTGCGGACATTGTCCCCCAGGATCGGAAGTTGGCTGCCGTGGCTGCCACTGTGCAGCCGGTTTGGGCGGCGCCGCAGGGCAAGCGGCCGCAGCGGGGGAGTGCACAGGCTGGCAAGAAGCAGGGGAAGAAAGTGCAGAAGGTGAAGTTCCCCATGTTCTTGTGTGGTCGGTGTGGTAGGCCGAATCATATGTCTGATGTGTGCAAGGCGACTGTTCATGCTAATGGCCAAGCTTTGCCAGGCTCGGGAAACGGCAAGCGGAGCGCGCAGGGGGGACGCGTGCGGACACAAGCTTCTCTCCAGACCCCGGTGCCGATGGAGGTCTCCTTTGCCGGCTTGCAGCCAGCACCCGTGGATCAGCAGGAGTGGATGTCTGCACCGCAGCAACAGTTGTGTTAGAGTCTTCACAGATATGCAAGGTTCCCCTGGATGCCTTTGGTCCCTTGGGTGGGGGCATGAGTGCTCTCCTTATGGGGAGGTCTAGTGCCACCCTTCAGGGCATCATTGTGCACCTGGGGCTCATCGATGCAGATTTCACGGGGCAGATTTGTGCCATGGTCTCCACACCCACCCCCCCCGTGACAATCCCGAAAGGGACGCGGCTTGCTCAACTTGTGCCTTTCAAGTCCTCTGTTTGCAGGTCAGCTGATCAGTCGCGTGGAGCTGGTGGTTTTGGCTCCACTGGGCCACCTCAAGTTCACTGGACTGCTGTCCTGACCAAGGACCGTCCCGAGATGCTGTGCACCCTGTCTGTTCCTGGTGCAACGCCGCCAGAAGTCCGCGTCCGTGGGCTTCTCGACAGCGGTGCGGATGTCACGGTTCTCTCCCTTGTGACCTGGCCCTCAGAGTGGCCCTTGGATCCGGTGGGGACATCTGTCGCTGGCCTGGGAGGGACGGCGCAATGTTATGTGAGCCAACGGCCTGTGTTGGTCACGAACCCAGAGGGACAGGTGGCCTGGGTTAGGCCTCATGTTACTTCTACTCCTGCCAACCTTTGGGGGAGGGATGTTCTGTCTGCTTGGGGGGTGCGCATTGGGACGGATTTTTGATGGGGGCCACTGCAGTGAAGGGCGCAGAGTGTCCGACGCCTCCTATACGGTGGCTGGTTGACAAACCTGTATGGGAAAAGCAGTGGCCCCTCCCTCAAGAGAAGTTGAATGCCCTTCGGAATCTGGTGCAGGAGCAGTTGGACCAGGGTCATCTGGAGCCTTCCACCAGCCCCTGGAACACCCCTGTCTTCTGCATCAAAAAGAAGTCTGGGAAATGGAGGTTGTTGCAAGACCTCCGAAAGGTTAATGCCGTGATGGAAAGCATGGGAACATTGCAGGCAGGCATGCCATCGCCTACCATGCTTCCTGCAGACTGGCCGGTCCTCATTGTGGATCTGAAGGATTGTTTCTTTACGATTCCTTTGCATTCCGATGACAGACCGAAGTTTGCCTTCTCAGTGCCAGCAATTAACGAGGCTGAGCCTGCACAGAGGTATCAATGGAGGACATTGCCTCAGGGCATGCGCAATTCTCCGGCCATATGCCAGTGGTATGTGGCCCGTGCCTTGTCTGGAGTTCGCAGGCAGTTTCCTGATGCGCGTCTGTATCATTATATGGACGACATTTTGGTGGCCGCGTCCACCCAGGATGAGCTGCTGAGGATTCAGCCTCGGTTGCTTGATGCTTTGCATGCTCAGGGACTGCAGGTGGCTCCGGAGAAGGTCCAACAGCAACCACCTTGGAAGTATTTGGGGGTCAAAATTCTGGAACGGACCATCCGTCACCAGGAGGTGCAATTTGTGCATCCTGTGAGGACACTGAATGATGTTCAGAAATTGGTGGGTGTCATCACTTGGTTGCGTCCATATTTGGGAGTAACCGATGCGCAGCTGTCTCCTCTGTATGATTTGTTGAAAGGAGACGGTGATCTAAAATCACCTCGCACACTGACCCCTGAGGCGCATAAGGCGTTGGAGGTGGTTCAGCGAGCTGTTTCGGCTTGCCAAGTTTATCGCATTGATCCCTCCGTTGATGTCACTGTGTTCGTCACCACTCCAGATTCGTATCCCACAGGTATCATTGGCCAGTGGAGTGACAATTGGTCTGATTCTTTGCACATTTTGGAATGGATTTTCCTGCCCCATCAGCCGCAGAAGACGGCAACTGCGTTGTTTGAATTGATCGCTCGCTTGATAATCAAATGCCGGCAACGGTGTTTGCAATTGATGGGTGCGGATCCCGCAAAGATCATACTCCCGGTGCAACGGGAGGATTTTGACTGGAGCTTTGCAAACAGTGTGTCCCTGCAGAGTGCTCTGGAAAATTTCTCCGGGCAGATCACTTATCATCTGCCCAGCCATAGGCTACTGCATATGGCAAAATCCACAAAAATCTCTTTGCGGCCCAAAAATAGCCAGGAACCCGTGCAAGGACCCACTGTCTTCACTGATGGTTCAGGGAGGACTGGGAAGGCCATTGTTACCTGGAGGGATGGATCTGAGTGGCAGGTTCTGGAAGGCCGCCAGGATGGGTCAGCCCAGTTGGTTGAACTGAGGGCTGCTGTCATGGCATTTGAAAGATTCTCTCAGGAGCCTTTCAACTTGGTCACGGATTCCGCCTATGTGGCTGATATCGCACAGCGGTTGGGTCATTCGGTCTTGAAGGAGGTCAGTAATCCTGCCTTGTTTCACTTACTGAAGACCTTGTGGTGTGCCATTCAGGCCCGGGTTCATCCATTCTATATTCTGCATGTGAGGAGTCACACCACTTTGCCGGGCTTTATAGTGGAAGGTAACGCGAGGGCTGACAAGCTGGCTAACCCAGCGTGGGTAGCGCCTCAGCCTGATACACTCGCGCAGGCCAAGGCATCGCATGGGTTTTTCCACCAAAATGCACATACCCTGCAGAAGCAGTTTCAGCTGACGCCAACTGAGGCTCGTGACATTGTTGAGTCATGTGATGACTGCCATGCACTTGCCCCGCCTTTGCCGGCAGGGGTGAACCCCAGAGGCCTTAGGGCCTTGGAGCTTTGGCAGACCGATGTCACCCTGGTTGCCGAGTTTGGCCGGCTCAAGTATGTGCATGTCACTGTGGACACGTTCTCCTCTGCGATGTGGGCTTCGGCTCACACTGGGGAGAAGGCCCGCGATGTCCTTGCCCACTGGAGGCAGGCCTTTGCCGTTTTGGGCATACCTTCTGCGGTGAAAACCGACAATGGTCCTGCTTACGCATCCCAAAAGGTGCGGCAGTTCCTGCGGTTGTGGGGTGTTTCGCACAAGTTCGGGATCCCTCATTCCCCAACTGGTCAAGCTATTGTAGAACGCGCTCATGGTACTCTGAAGCGGGTTCTTCAAAAACAAAAACGGGGAATGCAGGGTGAAACCCCGCACAGTCGGTTGGCAAAAGCTTTGTACACAATCAATCATCTCACTGTGCCACAGAACTCGAATAACCCTGTCATTTTGAATCACCATCTCTCATTGCAGGCTGCGGACGAGGCACATCAGCCTCGAGCGAAGGTTCGGGTGCGGAATTTAGTCACCAAACAGTGGGAAGGTCCCTACGACCTTATCGCTTCGGGGCGCGGGTATGCTTGTGTATCCACAGATACTGGGGTACGCTGGGTACCTTCGAAATGTGTTCGCCCTGACCTGCGACCGCAGAGGCAGAACCCAGCCGATGAGCAAGACGGAGACCGTGACCAACCTGAAAGGGATCAAGCGGGCAGATTATTGAGTGATGACTCAGATGCAGATGACGGGAGTGATCGCTCTGATGATTCATCCGCAAGTGGACACTGAGCATTGTTCATGTTTTCCTTTTTACATTGTTCATTTTCTTTTCTTTTTCTTTTTAAATGGAAAAAGGGTGAGATGTCACCCTGAGTTTTTAAGATTCTCTAAGCCTTCTGATGTTGACATTCTTGTAGTGAATTTTCTCACACACTTTCTGTAAATAACTTATTGTTTTGCATTCCTCTATGGAGGAGGAGAGAGTTGATGGACTGTTGGTTTAACCAGTGGCATTGGAGAGGTGCCACTGTCACCCTCCAATCCACTGTCCCTTTTGGAAAACTATAAATGTTGGAGTCAGAAAATAAACGGCCTTTTCTCTCGTTCACCTTGAGAACGGTGTGAGCGTGTGTTCCTTTGTGTCCTATAGCGACACGTTACCACTCCCGTGCTTCTTTCATTCACATTATTATTCGAATGGAAGGAGTTTTAAATAACTTTCTTTTGCTTCTTGATGAACACTCTGCAGACCTCCATGTAATAGCTACACAAGGATGGGGGACGTTTCCAGAAGTGGCCCAGGTTCTCCTTGCGAGATATAGTGGAAAAACTTTTTGCTAATCTGCAGTAGACAAGAGATGCAGAAGACGATGATATGGAGCTCTCAGAAGTTAAGCTCCAGTCCCTGGCGTCATTCAGCAGAAGCCGCGCGCTGGAGCGTACCACGAACGACACGATGATCTATGCGTGAAGAAGCAGCTTCTGAGCCTCTGGTAGACAGAGAGAGCGGCAGCTGGCCCAAGGCGATAAAGAAAGCTGCAAAA
This sequence comes from Molothrus ater, assembly GCF_012460135.2. NCBI lineage: Eukaryota > Metazoa > Chordata > Aves > Passeriformes > Icteridae > Molothrus > Molothrus ater. The sequence goes on from NC_050479.2 coordinate 95,969,714, forward strand.
CCTCTCTCCTTCCTTTTCCAGTCACATGAACATTCCAAAGGAAAGAGTTTTCAACAACTTCTTTTGCTTCTTACGAAACATTCTGTAGACATTCGATAAGATTCTTAAGCAAGATCGGGGACATTTTACTATTTCCACAGTTTCTCCTTGCGAGACATAGTGGAAAATGTTTTTGGAAATCTACAAGCGACAAGAGATCCTAAAGACGATGATCCGGATCACTCAAAAACAAAGCTCGGGGCCCTGGCGTCTTTCGGAAGAAGCCGCACTCCGGAGCGTACCGCAAGTGGCACAATGCTCTGTGCGTGAAGAAGCCGCTTCTTCGCCTTTGGGGGACGGAGAGCGGCAACTTCTGAGAGGCAAAGAATGAAGCCCCAAGACGCTGGCCTATGTGCGCAGCTTTCAAATTAGAGAAAACAATACGTTTGCAGTCTCCTGTTTCTTACATTCACATTAATCTTTGAATGGAAAAAGTTTTGGAAAACTTTCTTTTGCTTCTTGCTAAACACTCTGCAGACCTCCGCTCAATATCTACACCAAGATCGGGTGATGTTACCTGTACTGGCCAAGTTTCTCCTAGCGAGATATAGTGGAAAAGCTTTTTACTAAGCTGCAGATTTGGAGAGACGCTAAAGACGATGGTAAGGACCTTTGCGAAGTTAAGCGCTGGTCCTGGGCATCTTTCAGCAGAAGACATTCTCATGAGCATCCAGGGACCGGCACGATGCACTTCGCCTTCAAGAGACGGAGATCACGGCAGCTTCCCAGAGCCGAAGAATGAAGCTTCGCACCACGGGCCCTGAGTGCAGCTGCCATACTGAGAGAAAACAGTGCGTTACCCATCCCATACTTCTTTCATTCACATTATTATTCGAATGGAAGGAGTTTTGAACAACCTTCTTTTGCTTCTTGCTAAGCTTTCTGCAGACATCTCTGGAAATTCTAGGGCAATATTGGGGTTGTTTTCTCTACTGGCACAGTTTCTCCTTGCGAGATATAGTGGAAAAACTTTTTGTTAAGCTGCGGAAGACAAGAGATGCAGAAGACGATGACACGGAGGTCTCAGAAGTTAAGCTCCGGTCCCGGGCATCTTTCAGCAGAAGCCGCGCTCCGGAGTGTCCAGGGACCAGCACGATGCTCTGTGCACAAAGAAGCCACTTCTTTGCCTAGGAGAGAGGGAGAGCGCGGCACCTTGCGAAAGGCCAAGAACATAGACCCACAACATGGGCATTGTGTGCGCAGTTTTAAATTTAGAGAAAACAGTACCTTTCCACTCTCTTGCTTCTTACATTCACATTAATCTTTGAAAGGAAAGAGTTTTGGACAGCTTTCTTTTCCTTCTTGCTAAAACACCCTGCCGACATCTGTCTAAATTCTATTCAAAATCGGGGATGTTGTCTCTACTGGTACAATTTCTCCTTACGAGACATAGGGGAAAGCATTTGCTGAGATGCAGGCCAAAAGAGACGCTAAATCCCATGATCCAGAGCAATCCAAAGCTTAGCGCTGGTCCCCGGCGACTCTTGTCAGCAACCGTCCTCTGGAGCACACCGCATGTGACACAATGCTCTGTGCGCGAAGAAGCCGCTTCTTCGCCTCCGGGAGACGGGAGAGCGGCAGTTTCCGAGAGGTGAAGAAGGAAGCTTAACAACAGAGGCCCTGTGTGCAGCTCTCAAACGGAGAGAAAACAGTACCTTACTACTCTCCTGCTTCTATTTTTCACATTATTATTCGAATGGAAGGAGTTTTGAACAACTTCCTTTTGCTTCTTGCTAAGCTCTCTGCAGACATCTCTGGAAATTCTAGGGCAAGATCGGGGTTGTTTTCTCTACTGGCACAGGTTCTCCTAGCGAGATGTAGTGGAACAGCTTTTTGCAAATCTACAGAAGACGGGAGACGATCAAGACGATTATACGAAGCTCACAGAGGGTAAGCCCCGGTCGCGGGCGCCTTTCGGCAGAAGCCGCGGTCTGGAACACACCGTGACCGGCACAATGCTCTGTGCCCAAAGAAGCTTCTTCTTCGCCTCCGGGAGACGGAGAGAGCAGTGGCTTGTGAAAGGCGAAGAAGGAAGCCACAAAACAGCAGCACTGGTGCGCAGCTTTCAAAGTGAGAGAAAACACTTTAAGAGCAGCTTTCAAAGTGAGAGAAAATCTTTCCACTCTTCTTCTTCTTTCATTCACATTATTATTTGAATGGAAGGAGTTCTGGGCAACTTCCTTCTGCTTCTTGCTAAACACTCTGCAGACCTCCATGCAACATCTACAGCAATATCGTGTGACGTTACCTGTACTGGCACAGTTTCTCCTTGCGAGACATAGTGGAAAAGCTTTTTGGTATGCTGCAGAAGACAAGCGATGCAGAAGACAATGATACGGAGCTCACAGAACGTAAGCGCCGGTCGTGGGCACCTTACGGCAGAAGCTGTGCTCTGGAGTGTCCAGGGACCGGCACAATTCTCAGTGCGTGATGAAGACGCTTCTTCGCCTTCGAGAGACCAAAAGAACGGCAGCTTGCGAAAGGCCAAGAACAAAGCCGCACAACACGGGCATTGTGTGCACAGCTTTAAAAGTTAGATAAAGCAGTACCTTGCTACTCTCCTGCTTCTTTTATTCACATTAATCTTCGAATGGAGGGAGTTTTGAACAACTTTCTTTTGCTTCTTGCTAAACACTCGGCACACCTCCGTGCAATATCTACACCAAGATCAGGTGACGTTACCTGTACTGGCCCAGTTTCTCCTAGCGAGATATAGTGCAAAAGCTTTTTGCAAGCTGCATTTTACAAGAGATGCAGAAGACGATGATATGGATCTTTGTGAAGTTAAGTTTTGGTCCCAGGCATCTTCCGGCAGAAGCCGCTACCTGAAGCGCACCGTGAACAACACGATGTTCTATGCGCGAAGAAGCCGCTTCTTTGCCTCTGAGAGATGGAGAGCGCGGCAGCTCCCGAGAGGCGAAGTACGAATCTTTACAACACGGGCCCTGTGTGCAGCTCTCAAACTGAGAGAACACAGTACTTTACCACTCTTGTGCTTCTTTCATTAGCATTATTATTCGAAAGGAAGGAGTTTTGAAGAACTTTCTTTTTCTTCTTGCTAAGCTTTCTGCAGATATCTCTGGAAATTCTAGGGCAAGATCGGGGTTGTTTTCTCTACTGGCACACCTTTTCATTTCGAGATATGGTGGAAAAGCTTTTTCCCAAGCTGCAGTTTCCAAGAGATGCAGAAGACGATGATATAGATCTGTGTGAATTTAAGCGCCGGTCCCGGGCGTCTTTTGGCAGAAGCCGCGCTCCGAAACGTACCGCGAGCGGCACAATGCTCTGTGCATGCAGAAGCAGCTTCATCGTCTCTGGGAGAAGGAGAGCGGGAGCTTCCGAGAGGTGAAGAAAGAAGCTTCACAACACGGGCACTGTGTGCAGCTCTCAAACTGACAGAAAACAGTACTTTTCCACTCTCCTGCTTCTTTCATTCAAATTATTATTCGAATGGAAGGAGTTTAAAACAACTTTCTTTTGCTTCTTGCTAAACACTCTGCACACCTCCGTGCACCATCTACACCAAGATCGGGGACGCTTCCTGTACTAGCCCAGTTTCTCCTTGTGAGACAAAGCGGAACAGCTTTTTGGTAAGCTGCAGAAGACGAAGATACAGAGCTCTCAGAAGTTAAGCTCCGGTCCCCGGCGTCATTCGTCAGAAGCCGCGCCCTGGAGCGCACCGCGAAAGACACGATGATCTATGCGTGAAGAAGCCACTTCTGCGCCTCTGGGAGACAGAGAGAGTGGCAGCTTGCTGAAGGCGATAAAAGAAGCTGCAAAACCTCTCTCTTTCCTTTTCCAGTCACATGAACATTCCAAAGGAAAGAGTTTTCAACAACTTCTTTTGCTTCTTACGAAACATTCTGTAGATAGTCGAGAAGCTTCTTAAGCAAGACCGGGGACATTTTACTATTTCCACAGTTTCTCCTTGTGAGACATAGTGGAAAAGGTTTTTGCAAATCTACAGGCGAAAAGAAATCCTAAAGACGATGATCCGGATCACTCCGAACTAGAGCTCCAGTCCTTGGCGTCTTTCAGCAGAAGGCACACTGCGGAGCGTACTGCGAGCGGCAAAATGCTCTGTGCGCAAAGAAGCCGCTTCTTCACCTCCGGGAGACGGAGAATGCAGCGGCTTCCGAGAGGCAAAGAATGAAGCTTCACAACACGGGCACTGTGTGCAGGTGTCAAGCGGAGAGAAAACAGTACCTTGCTGCTCTTGTGCTTCTTTCATTCACATTATTATTCGAATGGAAGGAGTATTGAACAACTTTCTTTTGCTTATGCTAATCTTTCTGCAGATATCTCTCTAAATTCTTGAGCAAGATCGGGGTTGTTTTTTCTAATGGCTGAGTTTCTCCTTGCGAGATATAGTGGAAAAGCTTTTTGGTATGCTGCAGGAGACAAGCGATGCAGAAGACAAGGATACAGAGCTCTCAGAAGTTAAGGTCCGGTCCCAGACATCTTTCAGCAGAAGTCGCGCACCGGAGCGTCCAGGTACCCGCACAATGCTCTGTGCGCAAAGAAGACACTTCGTCGCCTTCGAGAGAGGGAGAGCGCGGCAGCTTGTGAAAGGCCAAGAACAAAGCCACGCAGTACAGTCATTCTGTGTGCAGCTTTAAAAGTTAGAGGAAACAGTACCTTTCCACTCTCCTGCTTCTTACACTGACATTAATCTTCGAAGGGAAGGAGTTTTGAACGACTTTCTTTTGCTTCTTGCTAAACATTCTGCACACCTCCGTGTAATAGCTACACCAAGATGAGGGACGTTTCCAGAAGTGGCCCAGTTTCTCCTTGCGAGACATAGCGGAAGAGCTTTTTGCTAAGCTGCAGTAGACAAGTGATGCAGAAGACGATGATACGGAGCTCTCAGAAGTTAAGCTCCTGTCCCCGGCATCTTTCGGCAGAAGCCGCTCTCCTGAGCGCACCGCGACCGGCACAATGCTCTGTGTGCGAAGAAGCTGCTTCTTCACCTTCGAGAGAGGGAGAGCGCGGCAGCTTGAGAAAGATGAAGAACAAAGCCACAGAACATGGGCATTGTGTGCGCAGCTTTCAAAGTCAGAGAAAACTGTACCTTACTACCCTGCTGCTTCTTTCATTCACAATTATATTCGAATGGAAGGAGTTTTGAACAGCTTTCTTTTGCTTCTTGTGAAACACTCTGCACACCTCCGTGCAACATCTACACCAAGATCGGGGACGTTTCAAGAACTGGCTCAGTTTCTCCTTGCGAGACATAGCGGAAAAGCTTTTTGGTAAGATGCAGTAGATAAGAGATGCAGAAGACAATGATACGGATCTCTAAGAAGTTAAGCTCCGGTTCCGGGTGTCATTCAGCAGATACGGCGCTCCGGAGTGCACCGCGACCGGCACAATGCTCTGTGCGCAAAGAAGCCGCTTCTTCGCCTCTGGGAGACGGAGACAGCGGCAGCTTGTGAAAGGCGAAGTAGGAAGCCACACAAGAGCGGCACTGGTGCACAGGTTTCAAAGTCAGAGAAAACACTTTAAGTGCAACTTTCAAAGTGAGAGAAAATCTTTCCACTCTCCTGCTTCTTTCATTCAAATTAATATTCGAATGGAAGGCATTTTGAACAACATTCTTTTGCTTCTTGCTGAACACTCTGCACACCTCCATACAATATCTACACAGGGATCGGGGACGTTTCCAGACCTGGACCAAGGTCTCCTTGCTGTCCGGTTCGGCTGTCTGTCTCTGCCCGGACACGGGTAGGGTGGTTCTTGGGTGACACGCGTTTCTAAGGACGAGTCTGGACTCTTCGGTTTTTCGATCTTCTGATTGTTTATTATTTCTTATCTACAAAATTTTCTGTCTGCCCAACAGAGGTCTGACCTGCAAGGCAGCCAAAGGCACTCCGACCACCCACGGGGCGGTCACGTCTTTTTATACTAAAATCTACGTGCATGATATTTACCTTTATTTTCCAATACCTTTCACCCATATTAGCAAGTGCACCTTCACCATGAACCAATCCCCAAGTGCCAACATCACCACAGAAAATGGATGACAAGAAGAAGAAAGAAGGACGAGACACGCCCTGATCCCTCCATCTTGTCTCCATAACCCCCCTGTACCAAAAACCTTAAAACCTATATTTCACCCTATAAAAGTGTCTTTTTTACACCCTTCACTCCCAACTGATTCTCATGTCCACAAACTGCTGTCACTACTGTAGATGGATAAAAATCAAGCCACCAAACACTCTTGGCAGCATTCCAGGATTTCCGAGACCCCCCAAGGGTTCTCTTGGTAACTCTGGACATCCGGAGTGATGAGCTGAGTTCCCACACTTGTGAGACATTGCGGAAGAGCTTTTTGCTAAGCTGTAGTAGACAAGAGATGTAGAAGACGATGATACGGAGCTCTCAGAAGTTAAGCTCTGCTAGCGGGTATCTTCCAGTAGAAGCTGCTCTCCTGAGTGTCCCGGCCCGGCACAATGCTCTGTGTGCGAAGAAGCCGCTTCTTCGCCTTCGAGAGAGCGAGAGCACGGCAGCTTGCGAAAGACGAAGAACAAAGCCCCACAACACGGGCATTGTGTGCGCAGCTTTAAATGTCAGAGAAAACTGTACCTTTCCACTGTCCTGCTTCTTTCATTCACAATTATATTTAAATGGAAGTTGCTTTGAAGAACTTTCTTTTGCTTCTTGCGAAACACTCTGCACACCTCCGTGAAATATCTACACCAAGATCGGGGACGTTCCCTGGACTGGCCCAGTTTCTCCTTCCGAGACATAAGCGGAAGAGCTTTTTGCTAAGCTGCAGTAGACAAGAGATGCAGAAGACGATGATACGGAGCTCTCAGAAGTTACACTCCGGTCCCCGGTGTCTTTGGGCAGAAGCCGCGCTCCGGAGCGCTCTGCGAGCGGCGCAAGGCTTTGTGAGTGAAGAAGCCGCTTCTTCGCCTCCGGGAGACTGAGAGTGCGGCAGCTTCCGAAAGGCGAAGAATCAAGCCCCACAACACTGGCCTTGTGTTCGCAGCTCTCAAACTAAGAGAAACCAGTACCTTCAACTCTCTTGCTTCTTACATTCACATTAATAGTTGAATGGAAAGAGTGTTGGACCTGTTTCTTGTGTTTCTTCCTACACACTCTGCCGATATCCGTGTAAATTCTATTCGAAATCAGGGATGTTGTTTCTACTGGTAAAATTTCTCCTTACGAGACGTAGGGGAAAGCATTTGCTGATATCTAGGCCAAAAGAGATGCTAAAAACCATGATCCAGAGCAATCCAAACCTTAGCGCCGGTCCCCAGCGTCTTTAATCAGCAAACGTCCTCCAGAGCGCACCGCGAACGACACGATGATTGATGCGCGAATAGCCGCTTCTGCGCCTCCGGGTGACGGAGAGCGTGGCAGCTTGCAAGAGGTGAGGACAGAAGCCCCACAAGAGGGGCAGTGTGTGTGCAGCTTTCCAAGTGACCGAGAACACTCTCCTGCCTTTGACATTGGCAATAAGATTATGATGGAAGGAGTTGGCACGTTTTTCCTCTCCTTCTTGCAAAACACTATTCAGCCATCGGTGAAAATTCTAGGGCAAGATCGGGTGACCTTACCTGTACTGGCCCAGTTTCCCCTTGCAAGATATAGTGGAAAAGCTTTCTGCTAAGCTGCAGATGAGAAGAGATGCTAAAGAAGATGATATGGATCTTTATGAAGTGAAGCGCCGGTCCCGGGCACCTTTCAGCAGAAGTCGCTATCCGGAGCCTGCCGAGAGGGGCACAATGCGCTGGGCGCGGAGAAGCTTCTTCTTCGCCTCCAGGGGACGGATAGAGCGGCAGCTTGCCCAAGGCGATAAAGGAAGCAGCAACAACCTCTCTCATTCCTTTTCCAGTCACATAAACTTCCAAAGGAAAGAGTTTTCAACAATTTCTTTTGCTTCTTCCTAAACACTCTGCACACCTCCGTGCAACATCTTCACCAAGATCGGGGACATTTTCTGGACCGGCCCTGGTTCTTCTCGCGAGACATAGCAGAAGAGATTTTTGCTAAGCTGTAGTAGACAAGAGATGTAGAAGACGATGATACAGAGCTCAAAAAGTTGAGCTCCAGTCCCGGGTGTCATTCAGCAGATACGGCGCTCCGGAGCGCAGCGCGACCGGCACAATTCTCTGTGCGCGAAGAAGCCGCTTCTTCGCCTCCGGGAGATGGAGAGTGCGGCAGCTTCCGAAAGGCAAAGAAGGAAGCCACTCAAGAGTGGCACTGGTGCACAGGTTTCAAAGTCAGAAAAACCACTTTAAGCGCAGCTTTCAAAGTGAGAGAAAATCTTTCCACTCTCCGGCTTCTTTCATTCACATTATTCTTCGAATGGAAGGCGTTTTGAGCAACATTCTTTTGCTTCTTGCAAAACACTCTGCACACCTCCATAAATATCGACACAGGGATCGGGGACGTTTCCAGAACTGGACCAGGGTCTCCTTGCGAGACATTGCGGAACAGTTTTTGGTAAGCTGCAGTAGACAAGAGATGCAGAAGACGATGATACGGAGCTCTCAGAAGTTAAGTGCCTGTCCCAGTCATCTTGCGGCAGAAGCCGCTCTCCTGAGCGTCCCAGGACCGGCACAATGCTCTGTGCGCGAAGAAGCCGCTTCTTCGCCTTCGAGAAAGCGAGAGCGCGGCAGCTTGCGAAAGACGAAGAACAAAGCCCCACAACACGGGCATTGTGTGCGCAGCTTTAAAAGTCAGAGAAAACTGTACCTTTCCACTGTCCTGCTTCTTTCATTCACAATTATATTTAAATGGAAGTTGCTTTGAAGAACTTTCTTTTGCTTCTTGTGAAACACTCTGCACACCTCCGTGCAATATCTACACCAAGATCGGGGACATTCCCTGGACTGGCTCAGTTTCTCCTTGCGAGACATAAGCGGAAGAGCTTTTTGCTAAGCTGCAGTAGACAAGAGATGCAGAAGACGATGATACGGAGCTCTCAGAAGTTAAGCTCTGGTCCCCGGCGTCTTTGGGCAGAAGCCGCGCTCCGGAATGCACCGCGAGTGGTGCAAGGCTTTGTGAGCGAAGAAGCCGCTTCTTCGCCTCCGGGAGACTGAAAGAGTGGCAGCTTCCGAGAGGCGAAGAATCTAGCCCCACAACAGTGGCCTTGTGTTCGCAGCTCTCAAACTGAGAGAAACCAGTACCTTTCCACTCTCTTGCTTCTGACGTTCACATTAATAGTTGAATGGAAAGAGTTTTGGCCCTGTTTCTTGTGCTTCTTCCTAAACACTCTGCCGACAACTGTCTAAATTCTATTCGAAACCGGGGATGTTGTTTCTACTGGTAAAATTTCTCCTTACGAGACATAGGGGAAAGCATTTGCTGATATCTAGGCCAAAAGAGACGCTAAATCCCATGATCCAGAGCAATCCAAAGCTTAGCGCTGGTCCCCGGCGACTCTCGTCAGCAAACGTCCTCCGGAGCGCACCGCTAGCAGCACAAAGCTCTGTGCGCGAAGAAGCCGCTTCTTTGCCTCCGGGAGACTGAGAGAGCGGCAGCTTGCCAGAGGCGAAGAACGAAGCTTCACAACAGAGGCACTGTGTGCAGCTCTCAAACGGAGAGAAAACGGTACCTTACTACTCTCCTGCCTCTTTCATTTACATTATTATTGGAATTCAAGGAGTTTTGAACAACTTCCTTTTGCTTCTTGCTAAGCTCTCTGCAGACATCTCTGGAATTCTCGGGCAAGATCGGGGTTGTTTGCTCTACTGGCTGAGTTTCTCCTTGTGTGATAGAGTGGAAAAGCTTTTTGCTAAGCTGCAGTGGACAAGAGATGCAGAAGACGATGATACAGAGCTCTCAGCAGTTAAGCCCCGGTCCCGGGCGTCTTCCGCCAGAAGCTGCGCTCCGGAGCGCACCGCGAAGGAGACGCTGATCGATGCGCGAATAGCCGCTTCTGTGCCTCCGGGTGACGGAGAGCGTGGCAGCTTGCAAGAGGTGAGGACAGAAGCCCCACAAGAGGGGCAGTGTGTGCACAGCTTTCCAACCGACCGAGGACACTCTCCTGCCCTTGACATTGGCAATAAGGTTATGATGGAAGGAGTTGGCACATTTTTCGTCTGCTTCTTGCAAAACACTATTCAGCCATCGGTGAAAATTCTAGGGCAAGATCGGGTGACCTTACCTGTACTGGCCCAGTTTCCCCTTGCGAGATATAGTGGAAAAGCTTTCTGCTAAGCTGCAGATGAGAAGAAACGCTAAAGAAGATGATATGGATCTTTATGAAGTGAAGCGCCGGTCACGGGCACCTTTCAGCAGAAGCCGCTATCCGGAGCCTACCGACAGTGGCACAATGCGCTGGGCGCGGAGAAGCTTCTTCTTCACCTCCGGGGGACGGATAGAGCGGCAGCTTGCCAGGGCGATAAAGGAAGCAGCAACAACTCTCTCCTTCCTTTTCCAATCACATAAACTTCCAAAGGAAAGAGTTTTCAACAATTCCTTTGCTTCTTCCTAAACACGCTGCACACCTCCGTGCAACACCTTCACCAAGATCGGGGACGTTTTCTGGACCAGCCCTGGTTCTCCTTGCGAGACATAGCGGAAGAGCTTTTTGCTAAGCTGTAGTAGACAAGAGATGCAGAAGACGATGATACGGAGGTCACAGAAGCTAAGCGCCGGTCGCAGGCGTCTTTCGGAGGAAGCCGCGCTCCGGAGAGCACCGGGCCCGGCACAAAGCTCACTGCGCGAAGAAGCCGCTTCTTCGCCTTCGAGAGAGGGAGAGCAGGGCAGCTTGCGAAAGACGAAGAACAAAGCCCCACAACACGGGCATTGTGTGCGCGGCTTTAAAAGTCAGAGAAAACTGTACCTTTCCACTGTCCTGCTTCTTTCATTCACATTATTATTCGTATGGAAGTAGCTTTGAAGGACTTCCTTTTGCTTCTTGCTAAACACTCTGCACACCTCCGTGCAACATCTTCACCAAGATTGGGGATGTTTTCTGGACTGGCTCAGTTTCTCCTTGCGAGACATAAGCGGAAAAGCTTTTTGCTAAGCTGCAGTAGATAAGCGATGCAGAAGACGATGATAGGGAGCTCTCAGAAGTTAAGCGCCGGTCCCAGGCATCTTCCGACAGAAGCCGCTCTCCTGAGCGTCCCGGGACCGGCACAAAGCTCAGTGCGCGAAGAAGCCGCTTCTTCGCCTTCGAGAGAGCGAGAGCACGGCAGCTTGCGAAAGACAAAGAAAAAGCCCCACAACACGGGCATTGTGTGCGCAGCTTTAAAAGTCAGAGAAAACTGTACCTTACTACACTCCTGCTTCTTTCATTCACAATTATATTCAAATGGAAGGCATTTTGAAACACTTCCTTTTGCTTCTGGCTAAACACTCTGCACACCTCTGTGAAACATCTACACCATGATTGGGGACGTTTTCTGGACTGGCTCAGATTCTCCTTGCGAGACATAGCGGAAAAGCTTTTTGCTAAGCTGCAGTAGATAAGCGATGCAGAAGACGATGATAGGGAGGTCTCAGAAGTTAAGCGCCGGTCCCAGGCATCTTCCGCCAGAAGCCGCTCTCCTGAGCGTCCCGGGACCGGCACAAAGCTCAGTGCGCGAAGAAGCCGCTTCTTCGCCTTCGAGAGAGCGAGAGCGCGGCAGCTTGCGAAAGACGAAGAACAAAGCCCCACAACACGGGCATTGTGTGCGCGGCTTTAAAAGTCAGAGAAAACTGTACCTTTCCACTGTCCTGCTTCTTTCATTCACATTATTATTCGTATGGAAGTAGCTTTGAAGGACTTTCTTTTGCTTCTTGCCAAACACTCTGCACACCTCTGTGCAATATCTACACCATGATCGGGGATGTTTTCTGGACTGGCTCAGTTTCTCCTTGCGAGACATAAGCGGAAGAGCTTTTTACTATGCTGCAGTAGACAAGAGATGCAGAAGACGATGATACGGAGCTCTCAGAAGTTAAGCTCTGGTCCCCGGTGTCTTTGGGCAGAAGCCGCGCTCCGGAACGCACCGCGAGTGGTGCAAGGCTTTGTGAGCGAAGAAGCCGCTTCTTCGCCTCCGGGAGACTGAAAGAGTGGCAGCTTCCGAGAGGCGAAGAATCTAGCCCCACAACAGTGGCCTTGTGTTCGCAGCTCTCAAACTGAGAGAAACCAGTACCTTTCCACTCTCTTGCTTCTGACGTTCACATTAATAGTTGAATGGAAAGAGTTTTGGCCCTGTTTCTTGTGCTTCTTCCTAAACACTCTGCCGACAACTGTCTAAATTCTATTCGAAACCGGGGATGTTGTTTCTACTGGTAAAATTTCTCCTTACGAGACATAGGGGAAAGCATTTGCTGATATCTAGGCCAAAAGAGACGCTAAATCCCATGATCCAGAGCAATCCAAAGCTTAGCGCTGGTCCCCGGCGACTCTCGTCAGCAAACGTCCTCCGGAGCGCACCGCGAGCGGCACAAAGCTCTGTGCGCGAAGAAGCCGCTTCTTTGCCTCCGGGAGACTGAGAGAGCGGCAGCTTGCCAGAGGCGAAGAACGAAGCTTCACAACAGAGGCACTGTGTGCAGCTCTCAAACGGAGAGAAAACGGTACCTTACTACTCTCCTGCCTCTTTCATTTACATTATTATTGGAATTCAAGGAGTTTTGAACAACTTCCTTTTGCTTCTTGCTAAGCTCTCTGCAGACATCTCTGGAATTCTCGGGCAAGATCGGGGTTGTTTGCTCTACTGGCTGAGTTTCTCCTTGTGTGATAGAGTGGAAAAGCTTTTTGCTAAGCTGCAGTGGACAAGAGATGCAGAAGACGATGATACAGAGCTCTCAGCAGTTAAGCCCCGGTCCCGGGCGTCTTCCGCCAGAAGCTGCGCTCCGGAGCGCACCGCGAAGGAGACGCTGATCGATGCGCGAATAGCCGCTTCTGTGCCTCCGGGTGACGGAGAGCGTGGCAGCTTGCAAGAGGTGAGGACAGAAGCCCCACAAGAGGGGCAGTGTGTGCACAGCTTTCCAACCGACCGAGGACACTCTCCTGCCCTTGACATTGGCAATAAGGTTATGATGGAAGGAGTTGGCACATTTTTCGTCTGCTTCTTGCAAAACACTATTCAGCCATCGGTGAAAATTCTAGGGCAAGATCGGGTGACCTTACCTGTACTGGCCCAGTTTCCCCTTGCGAGATATAGTGGAAAAGCTTTCTGCTAAGCTGCAGATGAGAAGAAATGCTAAAGAAGATGATATGGATCTTTATGAAGTGAAGCGCCGGTCACGGGCACCTTTCAGCAGAAGCCGCTATCCGGAGCCTACCGACAGCGGCACAATGCGCTGGGCGCGGAGAAGCTTCTTCTTCACCTCCGGGGGACAGATAGAGCGGCAGCTTGCCCAAGGCGATAAAGGAAGCAGCAACAACTCTCTCATTCCTTTTCCAGTCACATAAACTTCCAAAGGAAAGAGTTTTCAACAATTCCTTTGCTTCTTCCTAAACACTCTGCACACCTCCGTGCAACATCTTCACCAAGATTGGGGATGTTTTCTGGATGGGCCCTGGTTCTCCTTGCGAGACATAGCGGAAGAGCGTTTTGCTAAGCTGTAGTAGACAAGAGATGCAGAAGACGATGATACGGAGGTCACAGAAGCTAAGCGCTGGTCGCAGGCATCTTTCGGAGGAAGCTGCTCTCCTGAGCATCCCGGGACCGGCACAAAGCTCACTGCGCGAAGAAGCCGCTTCTTCGCCTTCGAGAGAGGGAGAGCGCGGCAGCTTGCGAAAGACGAAGAACAAAGCCCCACAACACGGGCATTGTGTGCGCGGCTTTAAAAGTCAGAGAAAACGGAACCTTTCCACTGTCCTGCTTCTTTCATTCACATTATTATTCGTATGGAAGTAGCTTTGAAGGACTTCCTTTTGCTTCTTGCTAAACACTCTGCACACCTCCGTGCAACATCTTCACCAAGATTGGGGATGTTTTCTGGACGGGCCCTGGTTCTCCTTGCGAGACATAGCGGAAGAGCTTTTTGCTAAGCTGTAGTAGACAAGAGGTGCAGAAGACGATGATACGGAGCTCTCAGAAGCTAAGCGCCGGTCGCAGGCATCTTCCGCCAGAAGCCGCTCTCCTGAGCGTCCCGGGACCAGCACAAAGCTCAGTGCGCGAAGAAGCCGCTTCTTCGCCTTCGAGAGAGGGAGAGCACGGCAGCTTGCGAAAGAAGAAAAACAAAGCCCCACAACACGGGCATTCTGTGCGCAGCTTTAAAAGTCAGAGAAAACTGTACCTTACTACCCTGCTGCTTCTTTCATTCACAATTATATTCAAATGGAAGGCATTTTGAAAGACATCCTTTTGCTTCTGGCTAAACTCTTTGCACACCTCCGTGCAACATCTACACCATGATCGGGGATGTTTTCTGGACTGGCTCAGTTTCTCCTTGCGAGACATAAGCGGAAAAGCTTTTTGCTAAGCTGCAGTAGATAAGCGATGCAGAAGACGATTATAAGGCGGTCTCAGAAATTAAGAGCCGGTCCCGGGCATCTTCCGCGAGAAGCCACTCTCCTGAGCGTCCTGGGACCGTCACAAAGCTCAGTGCGCCAAGAAGCCGCTTCTTCGCCTTCGAGAGAGCGAAAGCGCGGCAGCTTGTGAAAGACGAAGAACAAACGCCCACAACACGGGCATTGTGTGCGCAGCTTTAAAAGTCAGAGTAAACGGAAGCTTTCCACTGTCCTGCTTCTTTCATTCACAATTATTATTCGTATGGAAGTAGCTTTGAAGGACTTCTTTTTGTTTCTGGCTAAACACTCTGCACACCTCCGTGCAACATCTACACCAGGATCGGGGACGTTTTCTGGACTGGCTAAGATTCTCCTTGCGAGACATAGCGGAAAAGGTTTGTGCTAAGCTGCAGTTCATAAGCGATGCAGAAGATGATGATAGGGAGCCCTGAGAAGTTAAGCTCTGGTCCCGGGCATCTTCCGCCAGAAGCCGCTCTCCTGACCGTCCCGGGACCGGCACAAAGCTCAGTGCGCGAAGAAGCCGCTTCTTCGCCTTCGAGAGAGCGAGAACGCGGCAGCTTGCGAAAGACGAAGAACAAACGCCCACAACACGGGCATTGTGTGCGCGGCTTTAAAAGTCAGAGAAAACTGTACCTTTCCACTGTCCTGCTTGTTTCATTCACTATTATATTCAAATGAAAAGCATTTTGAAAGACTTCCTTTTGCTTCTGGCTAAACTCTTTGCACACCTCCGTGCAACATCTACACCATGATCGGGGATGTTTTCTGGACTGGCTCAGATTCTCCTTGCGAGACATAGCCAAAGAGATTTTGCCAAGCTGTAGTAGACAAGAGATGCAGAAGACGATGATACGGAGCTCTCAGAAGCTAAGCGCCGGTCGCAGGCGTCTTTCGGAGGTAGCCGCGGTCCGCAGAGCACAGGGGCCGGACAGAGCTCAGTGCACGAAGAAGCCGCTTCTTCGCCTTCGAGAGAGGGAGAGCACGGCAGCTTGCGAAAGACGAAGAACAAAGCCCAGCCTGCCTAAGTTGATTTCCTGTCTGAAAATTTCCCAAAGAAACCTTTGTGAGAACCAAAGATGTCCAGTTTAGGCACCTAAAGTACCTTGTTTGGTGCTCGGAGAGCCCGTTCTGTTCTGCTTCCTGTGGGTCACATTCCCCCTTGCCCAGGCAATGTGCCCAACCTGTGGGGACAGAGAAGGCTCTCCACATTTCCTACCCTCCCCTTTGGGTTTGCTTCTGACCAGAAATTACTCATGGGCTAAAAACAATGTTTTGAAGAACGGCCAACACATCACCACGCTCTGTACCATGGACTTCAGCCAAAGTGCCAGGTTTCCAACGTAGAAACCAGGAATCTGTTATCCAGTACAACCCGTGAAAAAGGAATAGCACACGATTAGCTTTTTCACAATTGCAGGAGCACTTTCTATAGACACTAATGTTTCTGGGTTTAAGGGCTAATGATGAAGCATCAATCAATCAATCAATCAATCAATACATGATTCCACAAGTGGAGGCACTGGACTTGTTCTACACTTATTTCATTCATCTTAAAAAAGAAAAAAGATTTTATTTGGGGGAGAGTTGAAATTGGTATAGGATACCTTGGTAATGAAACTCAGTATTAAGTTATAATGCGAGTAGGTCACACTACCAGGGCAAATGGGATAAATACCCATAAAATAAATACCACACAGGCTGGACTGAAATGGTAAAAGAGCATGATTGTGAGCAATTAACAGCTTTGTCCTTGATCACTTTATATATCTTTTAGTTTACAGGACTAATTGTCCAGTGTGGGAATAAGATCTGTTCATTGGGCTGCAAAAACAACTACAGTAGCAATGGGGATGGAATAGAGAGTGGGATCAATTTTTTTTCAAAATTAAATAGAATTTTCTTCAGAAATCATTAGAATAAATTATAGGTCTTGTGAACTGGCTGAGTATTTTGCCTGTCATCAATTTGTTTTCCTTGATCTATCATTCACATTACAAAGCCATGGCAATGGTAACAATTTTTATTTGCTTTTCTTGAAATGGAGGATTATTTTAGCATGTGCCTATCCCAAATACATTTGCCCTGCTATCTAATTATATTATATACTAGACTACAGCCTACCCCTTTGATGCATTGATTTTAATATTTGTTCATGTTAATGCAGTAAACATTCACAATTATGTTAAATCTCTACAGTATGTGGCAAAAAAAAATGAATCCACCTTTCTAAATTTGAAATGTGTCCTGAAGCACATGTTATAAAGCATCCATGGGGACACTGTGTGCTTAGGCCATTCTGAGACCTGAATGCTAAACAGTAATGAGCACTCCCTTCCCTCAATAAAGATCTGTAGCAAAAACCAGATATGCCCATGTACAGTACTGTTAAAATGAATAGTTCCCAAAATATAAGTGTATTTAATTGTGGGATGTATATGTCTTACAGGATCACATTCAGATGCATGTGCCTTCCACAATGAAAAATGGATTTGCAATTTTCATTTTCCCTAACTATAAATATTTGTATGCTACTTAATTTAAAGATTATACTGAAAGATATCATTTTCGATTAATATGCTGTATTTTACAGTTTACATTCCATTTCAATATGCTTGCCTTCTATAAAATGTATTTCAAGACTCCCTAAAAAAAAAAAAAAAGAGAAAATAGGCACACTTTAAGCAGTTTACAGGAGACAGATCATTATCTCCTACAAAGGAAAGGAAACAGGAAAGCTGTAAATAATAAGTTCTGAATAGGAATGACACAAACAGCCTAATCAATGTCTTCCAGAACTGGCAAGTGACACCTCTTTGTTTTTTTGCAAATAAAAACCTTCTTAACATCACAATATAAACCATTATCTCTGCAGGCAAGGTATATTTAGAAATGTACAAAATGTACATTTCCTGCCAGCCACTAGATCAGTAGGTGGAGATCTAAAGTCATGCAAATATTACAGTAAATGCAGGCAACCAATTTCTAATTATTCCATATCAGCAGATTTGTGAGGAATATAATTTATTAAAAAAAGAATAGTTTATGATCAGCAGACCTTAGTTATGACTGTTTAGGAATTCAGTGCATTTTGATCTAATCACAAAATCAAAATATTCATGAAACACAATGATATCTCCCCAAAGCAGCCGGGCAGCCATTAATTTTGAAATTCGGGTAATTTATTAACACTTATCTGTAGCTGTAAAAGCTTACCTCTGTGTTTGTAATACGGGTAAAAGTGAAAGCAGTTTTAAAACTGATTCCTAATGATTTATAATGGTTTGCTGTAATTTGAGCCAGAAATTCAATTAAAATGTATGTCTAGTTTTGTTTCGAGATCTTTAGTTAAAAATTCTATTAAAATTCTATTTCCTTCTTGCCTTAAATGTATCTGTTATCTGCATATATGAGAAATATAAGAAAATTCTATCATTTATTCCCCAGACTGCACAAATGCCTTTAAAAACATCCATTTTTATTTCATAATTCTTCCAAGGTACTATTTAGAATTTATGTACAGCAGAGGAGAAATAAGTGTGTGTGCTATTTTCTTTTGAAGAAAACTAGCTTCTCTACTGAGTGCTCATGCAAATATTCAAGTGACATTTATCAGTTCATCAAAGAAAGGAAAAACAAATAACACTGAATTATCGGGTTTTAAAAGCGTAATTACAATACCAAGGGTATAGTTTCTTTCTATATATGTTCCTGTTATAAATCCTTCTTGTAAAGGATACGTAACTTCACTACCAAAATTCCCTTTTGAGATAACACTTCACATTGTTATTTATAAATAATGAGAAGTAAAACTGGCCACTCTCGTGTTTATTTATAGGGAAACAAAAAAAGAGACAACTCACTGCTGATGTTGGAATCACTCCAGGCAAAACCAGAAGTGAAGGAGTGAATATTACTCACTTTCCCTCTGTGATTGTCTTATCTCAGAATACTTCACCACCTGTAAAGGTAAAGGACTGAGTTTATAGATGAGCACATCTGTTAATGTTGATGAGAGTGATGTGGCCAGTCCTAATACTATGTGTTGGGAACTGATATTTTGTAATGCAGTTAATCAGTTGTTTCTAGATAAAGAGAAAAACATTCAGGTTCCCAAATAAATGTTACCTTGTGCAAACTACTTACTATTTTCAAATTCATTTTTTCAGCATTTACCATACTTCAGTATAATTGACTGGGGGTAGTGGTGAATCAAGACCATGTACCAGCAAAGTAAGGATGCAGTTCAGTAGACTAAATGGCACAAGGAAAGCTTTGAGGACTTTCTTGTTCTGTTTGATCTGGGTCAGTAGCAGCTATTGAAAAGTAAGTTTTACAGGAGACTGGGACACTTCATAGTCATTGGTAAAGGTAAATCTGAGAGGAAGAAGATGTAGGTCTCTCAGTGTAGGATAGATTTAGATTAGATTTAGATTTACAGGGCAAATGATCCACTAAATTACTTCATTGGCTTTAAGACTCAAGTGCTTTTGACTAGAGTAAGGAAAGTCTGCAAGTGAGGAGGTTCCAAAGTGGAAGGCTTTCACAGAAAGAAGAAATATTTGCTGTGGGAGATATGGATTAACAGAGAAGGAGGAAACACATAAAAAGTATTTGCATGATGTTTTCACAAAATGAAGGGCAAAGGATTTACTTTTCTACTGTTGATCAAGTGGCAAAGTTAAGGAGGGAGTATTCATGTGTTGTGTTTTACCCAGAAGCAGAAAGGGAAACAACAGCCAGTGGACACTTGCTAATGAGAATAAATGGGCAGGGTTGCTGAGAATCTTCATTCCCTAGGTGACCTCACCCATACATGGAACATGTCACTGTCACGTTTCTGTCCTTTTAGAGCACGGATGATTGATGGTTTCTTCCAGATGAAATGAAGACTCTCTGTAAGGTGTGGCTCTACAGACACGGTGTTTTGGACACAATCCAGTCTGTCATTCTCTCCTGTGGAGGGCAGCGGTACTCTTAAATAGTAGCTCCGGGCTTTAGTAGTGTAATTAATGATCTCAAGATGAAGCAGCAGCCAGCATGTTAACAATATTATTGTGTACTAAACTGGATGAGAGATATTGCAAGAAACAAGAAATGATACAAAGGGTCATAGAGAGGTTAGAAATGTAGGCAAAGAAATAACAAAATTGCTTTATCTTTAAGACAAAATACATCATTTTTTAGTTGTTTCACACTTGTAATAACAGTACACAACAGACAACAACAGACTTTAGTAGTGGGTGAAACTTGGAGAAACCTGCTATACCAGGAGATAGGGGTGAGAGAACAAGAGACCTTAAAGTGAAAGAACAAGAGATATCAGAGTGATAGCATCAGAGACCTTGTGTGTATAGGAGATGTAAGAGTGATAGAAGAAAGCAAACTGGATGATAAGTGCAATGCACATAGGCATATGGGACACAGAAAGGACTCCAGAAGCATTTAATGAAGAGATGTGTTCCTAGAGCTAACTATGTGTATTTCCTTGCTTGTGTTTAATTAGGTTTTTATTGCTTTACTGGATTCAGTCAAAATTCTACAAAGGGAGACTACTGGGAAGAAGAAATCTAAATGTGTATAATGTGAAGGAAATTTATTGTAAGGAAAAGGAAAATTTGACTCCCAAATTTGGGGCAGTCAGTATTTACAAAGCATCTTACAACTTAACATATTAAAGATCACAGCAAAATATTTCTTTTATTAACATCTAGGGGGAAATGTTTCCTCTTACCTCTATTGTTTTCTTAAGAGAATTGTTGCTGGTACCTGACACCGAATCCTGCTGCAAGTACTAGGAATTCTGCCTTCACTGGGCTTCCATTTTGAGGCAGATGGCTGTTTGCTTTTTCCAGCTGGTAGAAGGACTGAGATTTTTCACTTGACTTAATGTGATCTTTTTCTGCTCTTTTACTGGAAGAAATTTTTAAAATTAAAAAATGATATATTAAAAAGAGTGAAGGAAAAATGTGATTTCAAAAACAGTAAATAAAAAGAATACAGTTCTGATGTTTATTCCCAGAAAACTGCTTCTTCTACAATAATTTCATAACTGTATTTTTTACAAATACTAGGTTATCACCTGAATGCTTGCAAGAACTGAATGCCATGTATAAATCAGCATAAGCTTGATTTGTTCGTTTAGGAAAAACACAAAAAAAGAATATGTTTTCCATTGTTCTTCAATTTCCATTAAAAAATACAAAATACCATCAAGAAATGCTGACAACTCTGCTTTAGATTGAGCCAGATTCCTCTGAAAAAGGAGTGTGTAACCACCATCTTTAATGGAATGCAGTCCATAAATTTAACCATTTAAATCCTTTATATAGCTAGCATTCTGCCTTCTAATCACAGACATGTTTCTAACCAGAATATATTAACAAAATGCATGTACAAAAAAAGTACTAATACCTTTTTTGTACTGAAATTTTTATGCAAGGGCAGGAAACAGCCGAAATGCAGGAAAAGATGAGACTCAGAGCCCAGTTCTACAGTGTCATAATCCCATCTAGGTGGGCTCTGCCTTCCCTTCACCAGCTCTCGACTGCTTGTTCCTTGTCTGTGTGCTGATTCTGAACTAATCTGTTAAAAAAATGTCATTGTGTTTTTCCATTGATGTCTCCGGTTCCTTTACTGGGTCACCATTGTGGATGGAGGACAAATAGGTGATTCTGGAGGAGACACGGACTGTGACTATAGCAGACCTGACTTGGAGAGTCTTACACTGTGGCAGGGCTACATCTGCAGAAACTCTGAGAGCTTGACATTGAGAAAGTATCTGGGAAAGACCTTTGGGAAAGGAGCTAGCAAAATGAGGCTTGGAGATATAAACAAAAAAACACTGCCTTAAAGTATTTAAAATTTTCAGGGAAATTTGACTCATACCTTGATAGATAATACCAGAAGTACCTAATGCTATTATCGACTTATTCCCCTTTCAGCAGAGTTTATATGCCCTGAAACATGCTGCTACATTATTTAGCACTTACAGTTGTTCTGGGTGTTCGATATGTAAAACAATTCCTTTCCCCCTTCTTCAGAGCAGATTCCCAAAGAGATTTCAATGCCATTTTTCAGAGGTGCATGATGTAGCTCTATCTCTCACTGGTATCAGTGGGTCAATAACAAACCCCATTCTACTTCCAGAGCCATCCTTCTGCCAGCATTTTTGTGCTTACCCCTGCCCTTGCCTGAAACCTGTGGGAAGCTGCAATTGTTCAGCTTAGTGAAGTAGGTCTAAGTCTTTGTTCACATCAGTCTAGTGCATTCAGCCTTCCTTGAAAGAGAGCAGACAGTTGCCCATCCTCAGGAAGAATCAAGAGCTTTCACCTTTTTACTGTTTGATCTCTGTTTCTCTCCATATGATTTCAGTGGAATTTGGGGCAAAAAAAGAAGAAAGATGAAGGAAAGTATTGAAGGTGCCTTTGATGCTTTCAGAGACACAGTTTGCATAGGAGAATAGAGGTCTAAAACATTTTTAGGCACTCCTTTGGATATCTACACCTCTGAAAGAATGGTGCTGACTTTGTCTCTGAATCAGCCATAATATTTTATAAGCATACATAGCTATTCTAGTCTCTCTTTACTAGCTGCAGTTACTCTTTTATTCCCTGTAAAATGGAAACATGGCATTATGTATCAGAAAACTCCATTGTTTTCTCATAGAACTCTATTGCCTGTGATGTATTAGCAGCCCTTTTGCACTGGAGAACATTTTGTATAGTATATTTCCTAATTACTTATGAATTTTCTGCTTTTATTGTTCTGTCACAGCCTTAACATCCCTTTTAATGTACTTTTGTGTGCAAATTAGAATGGCAAGAGTTAAGAAGTAAGACTTTCTGTACATGGTGCTGGATGTTCAGAGCAATTCAGCATGTCAAGCTGGGGTCAAATGGAAAGGGAATGTCATTACTAAATGGTAACATTTTGTGTGGATTTTAGAGAAATTCAAATCCTTTTTTAATCTAAATATATTTTATCTTTTTTTTTCAGGGTTAAAGGTTGGACTTCAAGTTCCTGTCAGACACTTGTATATTAAAATGACTTTACATTTAATTATTTTCTAAACTAACTTTCAAAATAGTTTTTCACTGAACTGCTATACCAGAATGCAATCTATTTCACAGGACCTTTTATCCTGATTCACATATATTTTGTATGATATACTTTCCTACTTGTAAGGCATGGGTTCACATATCCTCTAATTATTTTTTAATTCTCATGCCCAGGAAGTGTCTACTGTCATTCTAGAAAAATCTGGGACACAAGTCTGTATCCAATATGTATATGCCTAAATGATGCCTAAATGTCCCTGATTTACTGTGAGTAATTGAGCAAGAAATTTAAGCCGTGATCTATTGCAGGAAATTTACATAACAAAAGTTAAGGGGCAGGGTTTCTATCTGTGCCACTATGACAGTGGTCAGTTGCCTTATTTTTATTTTTCTACATTCCTGTATTCAGTGTGCAGTTAAAATTCCTATTTTCCTTTAAATCTGCAGTGATGTTGGAATGAGTTTGAGATGGGGTAATGTATTCAAAATCATAATGGTTTAGAAAATTACTTTCTATTTTTTAGCTATTACCACAAAGTCTTGTAATACATTATCATGAAAAGAAAGGAGTAGGCATGACAGGTGTGCTGCAACTTGGTCATAATTGTACTAATGTGTATGAGACTGTGTGGCAGTAGATTATCCCATACGTCTTTTCCATTATTGCCCATTTCAGATAGTCAAGGGAAACCATCAGCACCAAAACTCTTCCTTCTATACTATCATTTCCCTGCCTACCCAGTTTTCCTCCACTTCAGCCACATGCACCTTGCTAACCTGTGACCATCAAGTAGTGCTGAGGCTCTATGGAACCTACTAAAATGCATGAGGCAAGGAGGAAAAAGGGATTGCTTTCTTATACTACAATATCTTCCA
This sequence comes from Molothrus ater, assembly GCF_012460135.2. Classification (NCBI taxonomy): domain Eukaryota; kingdom Metazoa; phylum Chordata; class Aves; order Passeriformes; family Icteridae; genus Molothrus; species Molothrus ater. Next base: position 95,993,120 of record NC_050479.2, read on the forward strand.
CCATTACACTGCCTCCAGATTTGTTCCTGCTTTGAATTCTGATTTTTCAGCAAAGCAAGCCCCAGTGGAGTGCTTATTGACATCTAAGTCATGAAAAATCATGCTGGCCTGAGAAGCAAGGGGTGGAAGAGAGACCTAAAATGAAAATAATGTTATCTAGGCCAGTCTGTATGTAGGATTCTTCCCCAGCTCAATATGATGCCTGGAACAAAGTTCTGATCCAACAGAAAACCTAAAAAATTGACGACCCAGCAGAATATGTTCATGAATTCTCAAGTACACACAGCCATTTATGAAGTTAAGTGAGGGTGCATTGCTGATGCAAGCTACTCTGAAATGTGTTTCAAGCTTTTTAGAACATTTCTGTATGGAAAACTCTTCATCCCTCTTTATAATGGCTTTTCTTTCACAAGGCTTGCCATATTTAAGGTGTATCACACCTTAGCCTTGTAAAAATATTCATCTTGTCATGTCCCTGTGAGGCCTATATTTTATTAATAGTTAGCATTTACTTTATCCATATTGTAGAAATTTCTTGGTTTGTTACCATTAGGAAAAAAAAAGTTCATGTTTCTGGCATGTTCAAAAATATATTAAAAAAATTATGGTTTTGGCTTTTTTAAAAACAGCCTCGGAGTTGAAAAAATGTGGGGATTTTTGCATTCTGAAACAGTGACCAAATACAATCAATTGCTTTCCAATTAATTGTTCCACCACAGAAAGGATTTTCCAGTATCAATAGTATTTTCAATGAAGGAACAAAAGGTCTTTTATTTCTTTCATTTTAATAACTGGCATTTAAAGAGTGCTTATTAGAAAGATAAATGCCCTGATGGGGGGCTGTTTGAAGCCCAGGTGTTTATAAATGTGTGCAGCCTGTGTTTCTGCACTTCACATTCGTGGCCCAGGTCTGTAGTGAGAAGTACTGCTTTGAAAGTCTTGCAAGAACACACCTGATACTCAAGACTCCAATACTGTGTACAGACTCCAAATGTGTACAGAGGTGAGATACAAGGAAGAAACAACTTCAGTTAAAATCATGAAGATGGCCATGCTGTCATTCTTTAGCTGAAGACTGTGAAAAAGAAAACATGGCCAGATTGTGTACTAATCTTCATAGCTGTAAACTGTGACTGACTCCACAGTGAGTGAATTCAGATGCGCATTGCACTGATTCTCTAGTTCCCATTAACTGACACTCTTCCCATTAATTGATTTCTGAAGTGTAACTATTAAAGACAACTTTGAAAATTAAATGTTCACAAAGAAAATTAAAATTTAATTTTTAAACATTTGTACAAATTATTAAATTCTTCATACATTCAAACTCAGGACTGATTCCTCTCTCTTGCTGGGAACTCCAGATGCAATGAATATAGAGAATTGACCCACAGAACAAATAGGAGTCTTTGGACCTAATTCAATAGTTCTTGTCTCTGAAGGAAAAGTTTGTTTTCTTTTACTAGCACAACAAGACATTATGCAGGACCTTCCAAGCTTCTCAAATCCCACTGCTACACTGAAGTAGTGAAGCATCTCCCAAGAATCTGTGTGCTGTGCTTTAGGAATGCTGCTGGTTAAACAAAAGGAAGTATCACAGTGAAATTCATGTTCAACTAACTCAGAATCCTCCTGTTCTTGGGTGACTATGTGAGATGTAGAAGAAGGAATATGAGAGAGGAAGGAATATGAGAGGAAGATCAGTCTTCATGATTAAATCAGTCTTCCTGTTATATTGTCTTCTGTCTAGCCACAGAGAGAAACAGGGGTCAAATCAGCCAGTGATGCACTGCATCACTCTCTAACACAGCCTGCAACTCTGTTGATATTGTGGATGAAGTGGGGACAAACTTTTTAGCATTTCCTTAGGCTTACACTGATTCAAGATTCCTATTAATTCAACCAAGAAAATATGATCATCAGTATAAACAATGATAGTTGGAGTACACAACTATAATATTGTATGTATTATGTTAGGGCATAGGGCTCTATCTGGTCTGTTCTTGAAAAACAAAGAGATGGAAACTGCCTAGCCTCCTAGCAGGTGCTGGTAGGAGGCTCTTAGATGCCTGGAATTGCCCCTTCAGGTTGGAGGAGCTCAGCTTGCTTATGCAGGAAATTCTCCACCATGTCCAGCTGGAGGTTCTAAATTGAAGTTTATAAGTGCCCTCACACTGGGTTATCAAAAGCAGATGCAGTATTTCAGATGTCTCACTAAGCATCAGCTCTGACTGTGTATTTTGAATGAAGTCCTTACTGAATGTGTAATTGCTTCTCAGTGTACCATCTTTGACAAATGTCTGTCTAAATCCATAGTCTCTTTAGAGAAAGTAAAATGAATCATCTGGTATTATGGACAAGTCTCTTGCCTGATTTTAAAACTGGGAATCATTGTTCAAAATAAATTTCTAATTTAAAAAGGCTAAGCTAACACTCCAGTTGTTACATCCTTTTCCAGTTTATTTGTGAGTTCACCAAACTGAACAGAATTGCTAGGAAACTGTAGGAGTAAGGAACTGGAAAATCTGCTCCACATGAGTACATTAGAGGAATTACCTGTTCCTGTCTACAGGAAAGAATCTGTTTTGTTTGGAGGTTCAATCCTCTGGTTTAATACTCCTTCCTGTTTTTTTATAGGCAGTTCTTTGCACAGGGCAACCTGTGACACCCCTGAAATTCTTTTAGCGTCATTGTGGTATTTTTTACCATTTCCATTATATGCTGCATTATTTTTGTAGAGAAAATAAAATAGCAGGAGTGATGGAAGGAAAAGTTCTGTTTTCAGGAAGAATGACTGAGTGAAACATTTTGGATTTGATAGATTATATCTGAGCTATTCTATTAATTTTTTTTTGTAGGGTTTTGGGTTTTTTTTCATTTTAGAAATGTTTGTCATGTTTTTAATAGTTTGATTCTATAATTCTATTGTCTTAAATTTCTCTATAAAGAAGTGATCCCACATATACCATAAGGAAATTTATGTTTCATTTTCCTGTAAAAAACATTAATTAAAAAAGAGATATTGAGGTTCTGCATTAATTGTTATATTTAATGCAAATATGCATCAATTCTCCCATTTCAGAATGCCATTGAAGTCCTAGATGTATTTTCTACAAAATTTCTTGTGGTTTTAGTTTTTTTATCCATTACATTAATAATTACATTGTAAGCAGGATTGATAAATTTAGTTATATCAAGTGCATTTAGCATCAAGTTTTCTATCCCATTAGTTAAGGGTGGTGTATTCAGATCTCTATGAAGGAAAATGACCCAATGTTATATTTGATTTAAAAAAACTGTATTAGGAAGAGAAAATTGGATCTTGAATTGCTTGAAATCTTGAAAGGATTTACAATAGGATGAATCAGAAAGATCACCTGTAAAATTAACACCTCTTACCTTCCAATTCTGGAAATCTGAATTACCCTAGAAGAGTGATAGAAAAGCATTTTGGATTCAGCATACAAGGAAAAAGCATCATGAACTCAGGATTCAAGCTCTTCTGCTGGAGACGGATAGCCTTCTTCTTGGTCTAGGAATATTCCTGAGGCTAAGAGATAGACTCAGCTTTGTGGTGCTATATTGGCCCAGATTTCTCTAAGTCATGTATTCCAGTTACTGCAGTACCTATGGCCAAAATACTCAGCTTTAGATGCAAAATTCCCATTGTCTCCCTGTTGGAAATTTTCTCTAGGAAGCGCTGGATTCTTAACCATGCTAATGTGCTGAGCATGAAAGTTATGAAGCTGGAGGAAAGTAGCAGTGGTAGGCATTGCCTACAGCCCTCACTCCACTGCACCGTTCTTTGCTGGTGAGCTGTGGACTGACTGGACTTGAGAAAAGCCCCTTACTCTGGTGTTCATTTTTCTATTGAATGACAGGTACAAATACAGCCATAGTGATGGGGAAAGGTTAAACTGATTTTCAGATTTTTTCTGCAAAAAATCTGCTGTTATTTCATATTCAAAAATGACATGATTGAATGAATGCTTCATGCTCCACTAGCTTATAACTTTATATGAATGCCCCTCTGCATACATCTGTCTGGAGGACGCATTTATGAATTGAAACTTCTGAAAATTCATTTTCTGTTGGAGCATTTCATCACACATACTTATATTTTAAACTTGAAATAATGAGTTGACAGCTATGTTTTGTGAGCTTCTTTACACTCGGTTAGAGCAATTTGGGCACTCAGGTCCCTTCATGCTGAGTAAAAGTCCACCACCTGCTTGACAATGAGGGACCTTGTCCTATTCATTACTGTGTTAACATAACAGTGTTTCATGAATGGCTAAGCAGCTCTCTTTTCAGCAGCTTTTAGCTGTGGCAGTGTGACACTTCTTTCCCTAGTATCCACCATTAATGAAAAGCTGCAATGAGCGATTCTCCCGCGCCCGCCGAGGTGTTACACCACCCCCTCCAGCGCTGGCTGTCGTGCTGCGCCGGGGTGAGCACTGAAGGCAGGAGGAAAGCGACACTATTACTCAGCTCTGTCTTGCCTGACCTCAGCGACCGAGGCTGGAGTTAAAAGCAGGGTAGTTGTGTATAAAGCGAAGTGTTGCAGACATGTTAATAGCTTCCTCTCCCCACCCACTGTATCAGTGCAGATACCATGTTCTCTAATGCTCCACTAGTAACCTGCTGGCTTTTGACTTTACTTTGTATGAGATGAAATCCCAAATTAGAGGTTAGTTTAAAGTTAATTTATTGTCCTTACAGTAAAGGGAAAATTCAAACAGGTTTCAAGAAAGGCTTCAGCTCTGCCATTGATGAGAGAGGTGTCCTGGATATTAAGAAGGAGTATAAATATAACCCGTTATTTGTGTTTGCGTGTGTGTGTATCTATATCTCTACCTATATATCTATCTATATTAGAATACTGTCTAAATGGGACATTTATCTAGATCTACACATATAAATACTGCTTACTGATATGTTTATATTGTTATATGTGATGTAAATATCTTCCTGTATTTATTCACCATATTTTCTTATTTTCTGTGTGAAGGCTGTTGCATCCAGTTTGCTCTGTTTCCCATCACAGATGGACGTAGCATGGCATAGCATGCAAAAAGCCAAAAGTGACTTTTTCCTTCCTTTCTGGACTAACTGCTATTCTTTCTCCCAGTAGCAGTCCTCCTGTTCAATAAAGCTTCATGTGAAAATCCATAGGTGAAATACTGTCAGGAGTTTAGTGGCACTAGGATTTCCTTCTGTTTATTTACATGCAGTTTAAATGAAGCAGAGGGCACCTGGATTTTGAAGGGTTCTGGTCACTTAATTTTGGCTGGAGATGAACACATATTGTGTGCTTTTCTCTCTCTTTGGCAAATGGAAGTAAAACTTAGAAAAAAGTGCACAATTGGTCATACATAGGAATTCTGGCTTCTCTTTTGCTTATTGCTGAGGCTGGTCCTTGACTTGTGCTGTAATATAAGTCATGTGCAGGTGTTGTCACAAAGAAAACTACACAGCATGAAGTGAAAATTTTGTGAGGCAGTGTACTAACAATAAAGCAATGTAGTTGCTGGATCTGAGCACTAGAGCCTGTGTTCTAGTGCTCAGATCCAGGCTCACCAGCATCACCATGCTGGCCAAAGCAGTTCACCTATATCTGGAAAAAAAGTAAATCATAACAGAAACTAGTATTGGCTAGAGATTTGATTGCAAATGTATTTTTTTCATTACTTATTTTCCTCCCTACAAAAGTTAAAAAGCCAATGACTTTTGTTGTTGAAAAAAGGCTGAAAATGTGGTCTGGGTCCACACTGCAGGCTTAAAACCTAGAAAGCAAATGAAACAAACACTGTAAGAGACTGTAAAGGCATATTTTAAAGCCAATTACATGGTTTGAGGGCCCTGACTTGTGAGTGTAAAGAATTTGACATCCTTGTGTGCTGATTTACCAAAGTACGCTATTCTTCCACTGCAATCCTCGTGGGAGCAGTTTAGCTCTCATTGCCATTAACAAATTTCATATGATAATGCAAAAAACCTACTTTTGCATACTTAGAGCAATGCAGTACTTAGTTCGTATTCTGGCTTACATCACCCTGACTTTGTTTATGCTTAGATACTCATCTGGACATGGGCAGCACACTTTTGCTAGTCTCCAAGGTTCAGATGCTGCAGTGAATTCCTGCCATTAATGAAATACTGCGATAATGGTCTCAGTTTATGTGGTGTTTGTTATCAGCTAGAAAATCACAGAATTTTATGGGTATCTCATCCACTGTAATGAGATAGGAGGCTACCAACCCAGTGGGCATTGTCTTTATGTTCATTTTAGCCACTTACTGGTTCATGGTTTGACAAATAGTAATTTTTCTTCTAAGAAACAAAATATTTCCATATTTTTGTATTTCCAAGAGAAATGTGTTTATTTTATTTATGTGAAGAGTAAATAGGACATCTTGCTCACTTTATCCATGTGTATAAACCCACATTATTTATTATTTGAAGAACCAGCTTAGTAGAGATCTTTACTAGGGACATTTTAGCTCTTTAATTTCTGGAACACACAGTACAGTCTACAATGCAGTCATACAAATTACTGTCAAGAAGCAGTCTATAGATACACCCCACAATATCCTTTTTGTGTCTGTGGAATCAATGCTTCATTGTCATGGGAATCACAAATATATAGGGCTGGAAGGTATCTACAGACATAGGATAATTCATCCCCTATCCTCGCTGTACATAAAACAAGCATGACATATCTCACTTGCTCTTAAAATCTTTCAGTGAAAGAGATTCTGCAACCTGCCTCAGTGAACTGTTTCAACCCTTAACTGCCCTTCCAGTTGGAAACCTTGTAACCTGAATCTCCTTTGCTTCAAATTATTTGGCTTTCTTCTCCTACAAATCCCACTCAGGCCCTAAGAATAATTGATCGCCGCACTCTTTCTAACAAGCTCTATATATTTGAAGACATTATCATGCCTGCCTTCAGTCTTCCCTTTTCCAGACTAAACAAATCCAACTCTTTCAACCTTTCCTTGTAGGTCAGGTTTTCCAAAGCTCTTATCATTCTTTTTGCTTTCCTCTGGATTCTCTCTAAATTGTCTGTATCTGTTCTGAAGTGTGGTGACCAAAATGGGAAACATTACTCTAGCTGGGGTCTGAGCGATACCCAAGGAGAACAGAACATCAAGAACAGCACCTCCAATAGCTTATACACAACACTTCTGACCTCTCCTTCAGTTAAAGAGGTTTTTGCAATAGCAAGAAACAATTTAGTTTATGGCCTCCTGCGTTTGTTTGTTTTACATTAATCTTGCCTATTTATTCTTCTTTTAACAGTTGCTCATATAACTTCTCTAAGTTTCGTGTTCTGCATGTATATTGACTGCATTTCATGTTCACTTGTGAGTGCTTTCTCCAGGATTTGAAAAATGGCTTGTATTCTGACTGAACTGCCAAAATGCTTTGTTGTTCTTGTCTTGTTCCACGTATTCTTGGGACAAATGCCAAGTATGAAAAACGTAGCTGTGTCCTCCATCCCACCACTGAGATTGTCAGTGAAAATCATAGTAAAACAGAGGCACCGGTAGGGATTCTTAGAAGATTCTGTTTGAAATACCCTCCAGTTTGACAGGGAATCTGTGCTAATCATTCTGGTGGGTGCTATTTTCCAAACACTTCATCACACTCTTTTCACTAAATCATCCAGACCACATTTCTCTTGCTTATGAGAACAATATGCAGAGTTGTGTTGAAAGACCTGCTGAAGTCAGGATTTATCAAATCTGCCTTCTGCTACACTGTTACCCAGTCATCCTGTCAAAGAAAGACATTAGATTCATGTGATCTGTTATTGACAAATCTATGCTGGCCTTTTCTTTTCACCTTGCTATCTTCTTGGTGCTTTCAGCTGGATTGTTTAATGATTTGTTGGTGTGTCTTTCTGGCTGTCTTTAACTAGACTATAATTCAAAGGTTCTCTTCTTTTGCTTAAAAAGAAAACCCAAAACAAAACCAAATCCCAAAACCAAACAGTTACTATATTTACCATTCTCAGTCCTTTGGAACCTCTCCCATACTTGACAAAATTTTGGACACAATGACTGATAGTCCAGAAATTACTTTATATAGATCATTACAGCCCAGTGACTGAATACCTCTTGGCACTATAAACTTGAATACATGTAAATTATGTACATGCCAGGACTTTACCCGATTTGATTAAGACTTTGTTGTATCTATTCTAAATGTATTGCTCAAACTATCATATGAATTTTCATGAAAGAAGCATTGTTTTTATGGGGTTTATTTTCTGCCATATTGAAGTATATATTTGAAAGAATCTCTAAAATCTCTTTACATTTTTAAGAGTCCATATGGTACAAGAATTAGTTTCAAAAAGTTTTGGCTCCCAGGAATTTGTCTATAATCACGTGACAGTGGTGAACTGAGACTGGTCAAAAGAGATAGGATGGGGAAATTAAAAAGAGTAATGGAATTACTGAATTGCAAGGTCAAAAGACACCTCAAGAGACTGTGCACTATAACAGCTTTCACAGATGAAGGTCACATGGACAAACTCTAGCTGATAGTTTCTACCTAGCTTTCAATATCTCTAGCTGTGTGGTTTCCATCAAAACCACAGAATTCTGATTATTGAATGATTTTGCTAGCAACACTCTGTTTTTCTCCATGCAAATTAAGGCCATTTCATCATGCATATAAAGATGTGAAAGGAGGGTGCAAAGATGGAACCAGGCTCTTTTCAATAATGCCCAGTGACAGGACAAGAGGTAATGGACGCAAACTGAAATGCAGCAGGGTCTGTCTGAACATAAGAAGACACTTTTCTGTGGGGATGTCTGAGCACCATTACAGATTGTGCAGGGAGATTGTGGAGTCTCCCTCCTCGGAGATATTAAAAAAATCACCTAGGCACCGACGGTCCTGTACAACTGGCTCTAGGTGTCCCTACTTGACAAGCTTGGTTGAACCAGATGACCTCCAGACTTCCCTTCATAGCTGAACCATTCTGTGATTCTATGATCCCATCCTTCTTCCAGAAGTCAGGGAAAACATTTGAATATTTTCACATGTATCCACAGTATAGGCTCCTGAAACTGAGTTTTTTATAATCTAAATAAACCCATTTTCTTCACTTTTTCCTTGCATCTGCTACTCATTTCTAACTGGATGTATATTTGGGGCTACTAAGAGAGCTTGGTATCAATATTTCTCCTTTTCAGGAATGCTTAAACATTGTTCTATATGTCATGTTCATATACAGTGAAAATGTACCTGCTGCTCACTGCTGACTGAAAAATCTCATCAGAAGTGATCAGTTATACAAATTGGGGGGTATTTCAAATGAAACACAGAGTCTTTGGCAGGTCTAGGTTTATTCAAAAGTTCCATTAAGAAGCTTCTCTAGCTGTGCCTATCTGCACATCATTTGAGCAAATAGTGGTATCACACATCCCTGGATTTACCTTCAAGCAAGGTCAGGAGCAGAGAAGATGAACTCTTTGATAGGAAATTCACAAAAGAGTTAAAGAAGTGAAAGGATTTTTAAAAGCAAATGTGAGTGAAAAAAAACCCAACAATTTTTTACAATAAATCTCATGATATGCCTATAGTTAAGTCACATAGGTTAAAGGCTTGTTATGCTAGGATTAACATATGGTAAATGCATCCATTGAATTTCACTGAGATTCATATGATGATTACATATAAAATTCCATGTAATGAGATATATTTATCATCAAAAGGTCTTTGGCCTTTAAGAAAATGTTACAACAATTATCCTGTGAACGTGAAAAGTCAATAGAGGTATAAATGCATGTCTTTATGCCATTATTGTGACTGGATTAATTTCAACAAGACCAGCCCTGCTGACATTAAGCCATCAAGGGGGAAGCCTAGTGTTACTCATACAGCCTCTCAGCATGCCCTCTTGTCTCTCCTTGTCTGCTTGGACAGACAGAAAGAATTTTTTCCTCCACTCCATCCTTTTATAATCACAGCTATGGAGTTCTGTAGCAAGTACTGCAAGATGCACTGCCCTAGAGCTTTTACAAAGTTTTTTCTTCCTCTTGGATTTCCCGAATCTCTCCGTTACAAAAGTTGTATTAGACAGGAAGCACCAAATTTCAGCAGTCACTAATGTGATTTGGAGTAACATAATACTATTAAGCAGAGAGTTCAGGCTTACTAACACAAGGGCAAATAAACTGTGGACTAATAGCAGAATAATAATTTTCTATCATCCCTGGGAAAATGAGATGCAAAAATGAAGATGGAGTAGGATCCATAGGTATGCAGGAACAAGCAGTAAAGAGACATCAAATAGATACAGGTGTATCTACACCAATCTGCCCATCCCTTCCCAGAAGAGCAAAAAACCCATAAAGAAATTGTTTCCTTTTTTTTTTTCTGACCTTAAGTGTCTTGTTCCAATTAGTTATTTTCTTCTTGCAATATAACATTCTCTGTTGTTTAGTATCTGAAATTTCCAGTATCAGGCAGTCTTTCAGTCACTGGTACTTAGTAACATGCATTTGGATGTTTGCAGCACAAACACTGCCTTTAAGGAGACTGAAATCAGATTTAGAATAGATTGTCTTCCTTGGACCCTGAGAGGACTTGCACCTGCTTTCAAGCACAGGAGCAGCCTGGTGTAATTCTTATTTACTAAATACTTTTAACATTTGTAACAGCAGTTTTATACAACTTGACCATTTTACATCAACATCCATATTCACCCCCAAGGGGGATATAATTATACAAATCGGTAACACTCTTCTTCAGTGGATTAAACAAATAATTTTTTTTACTTCTTTTTCAGTTTGCAAAATATTGGGAATTTGACAGAGACCTAGATGGCTATTTACTCATAATTTATTTATTTCTCTTTCTTTACTAACATTCTACATTGCAGATTCTTGCTTTCCACTGTTCTCTTGCAAAAGCCAATGAAAGACAAGAAGAAAATATGTATATTTCTTGCCACTACTTATAATTTCACATTCTTAATTTTTCTCCCCAAACTGATTTTTACATTTAATAGGATACCAAACAACTAAGAATACTGTTCTTGTCTATAAATTGCAAATTAAGTTTAGCTATGAGCTCTTGTTTGGAAGTATAGAAGTTTACATTGTATTATATTTAAAGGCAGCTGTCTTTTGTGGAATTTTAAAATAGGCTATTTTTTATCAAAGGTTTTCCTTTCATGTCCTTTGATTACTAAGCTATATAAGTTAACCAAAGATAACTAAGCATTAACCCATGTTGCAGTTTTTATCTCCTTTGGCCATCCCATGAGACTTCAGCTAAGTACATTAAATGGAGCATAAATATTTTAGTTGTTTTCATTAAGTCACATATTTAGAATACATATCCCAGTTTATTTGATCAATTGTAAAATATTAGCTGTTGCAGTGAAGATTTGTGACATGTTTTGCAGCAAGTGAACAAACATTTCTGCAGAGCACTGAAAATTTTTGCTGGAATGCATGGATAAGTTACAACAATTAGGGTTTGGAGCAGCCATTTGAGAGGTTTTTTTCTTCATGTAACTTGCAAATGTATGCTTAAAGGCCAGTAATACCAACAGGCAAGCTTTGAAGATAATTCTAATATCGGCTTAATATTCTTGGTTTGCATTTCTGTTAATTTTCACAGTTTTCCTATCTTTTGTTCTTTTTTTTTAATTTATTTATTGGCCAGCCATAAACCCCAAGAAGAACACTTGCTGCAAAAGGGCAGGTGTTGGTATTAGAAGTTTTACTACATGGTGGGGCTTACCATAGCTTCCTAAAAATCTCCATATTCAACTCATTTTGGATATTAAACTATGACAAAAAAGTGGTTATGATAAGTACATAATAATTAATACCATTAATTATTTGTGTTGGTGGGTGGTGTGAATATAAGATACGTGTTGAATAATTTATTGAAAGCTTTTGTCCTTGAAATAATATTTTGCGTTTTCAAATTTGTTTTTGTCTAAGACTTTGACATTGTTCTACAAGGATTAGTATCATGCATCTCAATACATAGCAGAAAAAGAATTATTTTTACATCTACAGAACGTGAAGCCAGGTACTAAGGCACTACACAATTTCTTGCAAGTCACAGACAATAGAAAAACTAAGTTTAATGCCAAAATGTATGGACTTCAGATAGAGCCTTGCACTGATGGGATCCTTCACATCCTTGTGCCTTTTTGTGGCTCTTGTGTTTTGAAAGAGGACAGTTTAGCTCCTTGGCTAAATTTCCTGGAGTAGAAAGGGTCTGCTGTAAGCTTTTTGCTTATCCACAATGATCCTGAGTGTTTAATCAGGCCTGTGTCCTACTATATTTGACTGGCTTTTCTTATGTGACCATCCCTGTCCAAATCAGTAAGGCAGTTCATGTAGTAAGAAATTTCCTAAATGAACAAAGGATTTGCATTACTTTGGTAAATAAGTTTGGAACCATACTTTTAAGCTTGTGTCTAAACCTCTTGATTTCAAACCTTCATTGCCAAGGGAAGAATTATAACAATATTTACCTGAAAAGTATTCTTAAAGTATAACCTATGTTACCATTTCAATATTTCTGGCCAGATACATAGGGTGTATGGATTTGTCAATACACAATGGTATTGCAGAAATTCAAACTAACTGCAGAACTACATAACAATTTGACAAGAATGGCATATGTACGAAGAAATGTTCACATTTAAAACCTGTAGAAAATGCCATATGGAGATTTTTTGGTACTTTCTTTACCAATATAATCCTGTAGTAATTCTGTTTAGTTTCACAAATATTCAGACATCACATGAATGTCCAGGTTTGTTTTTTAAATTTTAACTGTGTCTTTGACACAAATATTCAGTCAGAAGCTCAGATAGAAGCATTTTGAAATTTAGAAACATACAATCAACTTGGTAACAGCCCTTCCTATGCTTTAGAAACGTTGCTAAAACTTGATTCTTAGTTATAGCCAATGTGGAAGTTCCAAAGTAAAACCAGGACATTTTCATGTGCCGCAAATCTTTTTGATATGAAAGGCACAGCTTCAACCTCATTTATGATAACTGCAGGTCTTTACAGCATTGGGAGGTCTGCAATTCCTTCTTTAGTTGTGCATCCTTTGGCAAATGATTTAGCTCCTACTAACTCAGCAACAAAAGGCTTTAGCTACCAAATATTTTGAATCCTGGTCTGGAATACTTTGTTTTCTATAAGACAAACAGTTAAGTAATGATCCACAAATGCAAGAGAGCTTTGCATTGCACATTCTAGGGGCCATTATGCAGGCCAGTTTTCCTATCAGTAACACACCATTTGGGAATCAGTAACACATTGTTAAAAACTTGTGTACAGCAGTCTTTTTTTGGCAGTGAAATACCCCCTTTGTGTTAATATACACTGCAGTTCTGCTTATTTTAAGCATGCTATACATTAAGTAGATATGATAGGTTGGCATTCATTGACAAATTAAGTGAGTTGATTAGAAATCTGAAATCTGCATGGACCTTCATTATGTTTGTCATGAATTGTAGGCCTAAAAAGTGCCTTTCAGATAAAAGACACAAAACATGAAAGTGAAGCAGAGGCTGATAACCCTTTCTGAAGGAAGAGCTATTAGTAAGTCTCATTGCTTAGCCATCTAGTAAACACTTCAATGACTTCTGATTACTATTAACCAACAGAATGATGTTTTTCTCAGCAAAAAGAGAAGTATGCTTTCCAAGCTGCGCATTTCACTTCAATAGAAAGATGGTAGCTTGGTAAGCTGACTGTGCAAATGTTGGCCAGTTTAAGAAAGAAGTATGTGCAGATTTCCCTCTTTTGAACTACCTGTTTTATCCAAGGCAATTAAAGTGTTCTCAATAATACCATAACATTTCAAATATATATTTGATCAGATCCAAGGTGGTCATTACCAGTGATTAAGTGATTTTTAGAATCACTTGTTCATTGAGTCTTCTTAAGTTAGTCATTATGTGAAAATCTCATCGCTCACTTACATGTACTCGGTTTAGTATTTTCTCAGATAAAAATGTGAGGTTTTTCATTGCTTAGAATGTACGTAGGTGATGAAGTGAGGTCTCATACGGCCTAGAAGCAGAGGAAAAATTCTTAACCAACACTCACACCTCGGCCCTATGGAAGCCCTGACAGCATAATTTAGGGTTGCCTTAAACTGGCTCTAAATTTCGTCCAATTAGCTGGACTTCCAAGATACTTCCTCATAAGCAAAGCACTGCCAAACAGAGAAAAAAAAAAATCTACTGTTTCCTCATCCATGCTCCAGTGGGAAAAGCTATGAAAGAGACAATTAGAATGAAGACCTTGTAGTATGAAAGTTGATGGGAAAATACAGTCAGAACTCCTGAGAGAAAGACACCAGAGAGCAGAATCAATGTCCATGTGCATAAATGCACCCTTTGAGAGACAGAATTTTTAATAAAAGTTAATTTGTTGCTGAAAAAACAGGCATACTTCCAGTTGCACAGCCTTTCTTTGAGTAATTCACAAATTTTGTTTCAGTCACACTTTTAGACCATCATGGCTGTAACAGCAATTGAAATACCCAAGTGCCAAGACAGTTATGAACCTTTATTTTCAATGGAGGCAGTTTCATCAGTGTTGCTAAAAGCAATGGTTAAAAGAAATGAAGTACCACCAGATAGGTACAGCTTGATTCATTTTATGAGGAGGCAGGACATGAACAACGGAAATTGTCTTCTAGGGTAGGTAGAGCATAAGCCACATGAAGTCTAGGCGTGCTATTACTCTTCTGTTTGAGTCTGCACCCATCAAAATGATGTTGTTACTGATTTAACTTTGATCAAAAATGACTTGACAGAGAAAATAATTCACATCATATTATGTAGATGAAGTTTATCTCTGTTGTGTTAGAGTATATCTAATACTCTAGCATGTAGATACTGGGAAATTATTTATAGCTAAAAAAAAAATTCCCCTTTGTGTTTCGCTACCTCAGCCATACTGCAGTAAAACACATTAATATAACAAAATACTTGGTATGCAGCAAACTTGGTATGCAGCAAATTTTCCACCATAATTTTTAAAGGAAACTCAAGTCTTGCAACATCTATTGAAATCTTTCATAAAACTGGAAAACACAGTCACTTCATAAATATGTTATGCCATGAACATAGTTCTGCACTGTTTCCAGGAAGATTTGAATAGTTCATCAGAAGAAGCAATACAGTTCTTTATTTAATAGGTAATCAGAAGCAGAGTTAACCCCTTTAAGTACTTCTCTGCTGTCAACAAAGGAGGTTTCTAGTTAACAGCTCTATTTTGTCTTTTTCAACACTTGCTCATATTAAGGAATGTAAATCACTTCTGGCTTGTTTAACATGAAAATTATTATTAGATATTCTATGAGGCAGCTTACAGGTCCAAGGTCCTGGGTAGAACCAGTCTGTTCTTCAGTACTGGTAGTCATCAACAGAGCATTGTTGCAATTTAGGCATAAACACAAAGAAATCTACAAGTAAAACCTTCAATGAATTCACTGTGTGTTGAAGTTAAACTGCTTTGCCTAAGTGTGAAAATGCATTATCTATTAGTTTTGGATTCATTGTGTCCTTATTCAACATAGCTCTTAAAGGAAAGCCAAATAAATTACTGCATAAAACCACTGAAGCTTTCAAAGAGCATTTGAAGCAGTAATTGAAATATCATCAGGTGTGCTAAAATATATCTTTCAGGTGAGCTTGATGGACTGAGTAATGAGTATTATTGTTATTTTAATTATTTGATCTAATTTTAGGATAAGACAGGACCTCACTTCTGTAAGTAGTATATAAACTCAGGTGGTCCCTTCTGCAAAGGTTGATGAAGCACAAACTTAGTAAAACCTTCCCTTGCTCTGCCTCAGTCAACATAGGAATCCTAGCAGCACTCCGGTGTGCAGAAAAGAAGAAAGGAGATGAAAGGAGATGGTGACTTTCTACATTAATCAGCAATGCCAAGTATATATATTTACTGTAGTTAGGATAAGATACATTTGGTGCATATTTAATGACTAGACAGTGCAAATATAAGCAAGTCCTAACCACAGAAAACACCTTCTCTGTTAGTTCTGACCATTACAGAAAAACATCAGGTTCTTTTCAGCCTTTGATATCCAACAAGGGGCCAAGCGTTTGCCTTGAGCAATTTTGATTCCCCTTACGTGCTCAATGTTCTTCAAGGTCTGATGCCTGTGGCTGTTGACTTAATGGAACTCAAAGGCTGGATCTTAATGCTTGTAGTTCTGAACAATACATTTGAGTCATCAAGCACTTCAGGAGGAAGTAAATTTCTGTCCAAAGGGAGAGGTTCTTGAAAAAAGTGAATTACTGACAAAAGATTAATGAAGTGTGTGAAAAGAGCCAGAAACAATTCAAGTTCTATTTTACAGCAGCACCTTGAGCTTTTTGGGAAAGGGGTTGTTTAGCTGTGCTAAATAATTGTCACATTAGAAAAGCCTCCATTTGATTTTTTTCCCTTCCAGTATAAAATCACAAAAAACACAAGAGTCTCATCCGGGAAAATACAGAATGCTTAAATATCCATAGTCCATGTGTTTTCCTTATTCTGTAAAAGTTGTATTGCTTTCATCTACAAGTGGATGGAAGCAATATAATAAGATTTTTCTAAACTTAGCAAAACCTTTTAGATTATTGATCGCTTCTACATGGATTTTGTATTTTGATAAAAAGTGTGTGTTAACATTAAAACATCCAATAATTCAAAACCAAACTAGGATTACAATCTCTTTTCAGAACATTTTGAGAGGCTTCAGCACAAGGAAACAAAATTGATCTAAAATGACCTGCGGAGTGCTTTTGGAAATAATGGCTTTTTCACTTTTCTATAATTTTTTTAATAAGTTATGGATACTGATTGTGCATGATGGTTCATAAGCTCTCTTCTCTATCTTAGTTTTCCTTTCATTTTTCTCCTCTTCGTGTTTGCTCAGCTCAGCTTAACTAGCACCGTTTCATGTCTCTCTCCACTTCATGGCGTGATGAATGCAGCCATTCTTCTCTCCCCATCATTACAGCTGGTCTTTGATCCAGTAGAGCTAATTTATATTTACCAGCTATCATCTACCATCAAGACTTTATTGGAAAAGAGGTGCACCTGGACTGAATTAATTTCTTTTGATGGAGTTTGAGACTGTTTTAGGACTTGTGGTTAGGACATGTTCATCCTCATAATGGAACACAACAGAGCCATCTTCTAATTGGTCCTAGCAAGCACTTGGTTTGTGTCAACATATCATACATATTTCAGAGTTCCTCAAATATTAGATTTGGATACACTCATTTGTTAGTCATTTGATCAGAAAGGTTATTTTCTTTCCTAAACTGTGATGTATTTTACACACATACAAATGTTATTTTTATTTGTAGCACAATCCTAATCATAAGTTATTATAAAACTGTAAGGTTATAGCCACCCAACAGACTGTAGAAATATCTCAGATAATTCTGACCCCTACTCTTCCACAGATGAATTGTTATGCATACCTAAATTGATTTGGTTTATTATATGTAGATATGTCTTCATTGCACATTAAGAAAATGCACAATGTGCAATTAATATTCTTAAAGTTATAGGTGTACTTTCCTTATACCTGTATACAAAAAATCTATCACAAGTTTTCTTTAGACACTTCATTTGTAAGTTACTCTATTTTACCACTGTTTTTTTCTTTACATTAACAACTGAAAATCTCTCAAATAAGCAAATTGGACATCTTCTATCAAATTGTTACATGAAGCTGTGAAGTGTGTGTTAATTGTCAATTTTCCTTTATGTGATTTGAAATAGTGTTGCACTAAGGGAACTGGTGGCAAATATCTACACACTGCTGATATAACTTATTATTGAGGTGTCAGCTATATGCTAAGATATAGCACCTAAATTCAGGACTCTACAAGCAGATGTTCGTATGGACCTTAATGTGCCTAAGCTTCTCTTATAGTTAATGCAGAATCTAATTAATAGAGGCTGAAGAGTGACTATGCTCATCTTAAGCAGAGATCTACCATGTGTTTAGAAAATGGCCACTTGGGTTTTTTGTAAGTTGTTATGTTTTATTATATTTCTCAAGGGAAAAAAAAAAAGAGAAGGCAGGTATCCTAGTTCCTGGAAACTCACCACACTGTCCTCAGTCCAAGGACACAGAAGCTGTCTCTCACTAAAGGGACTTAGCTGGGGAAACCTGACTTGTCTGAAAGATCTTTATTATTCTGGGGAAGTCTCCTGATTTGGGAAAATCCTCTGTCTCAAAGCTGGAAGCATAGAAGTCTAGAAAGTCACAATTCATACTGTGTACTGCAGAACTTCCATTTTCCTGGCTTTGACAGGGATCCAAGATTCAGCAGAAACAAGTGGTGTAGGCATATCTAAGTTGGGGTCAACTGTCAAGGAACCTGAAAGCTCTCCACTCCTGTGGCCAAGGCAGTCTAAGGCAGTTCCTTCTATCCTAGTCAGTGAATCTCACACACCTGTGTGTCATAACAGCCTGGATAATTCCACTGAAATTCTTCTTGTGTATTGATGAGAACTCATAAAATTCAACATATTCCTTCAAAGCATTTAGCATAAGAAAAATAGAATTTCTTAGGTTAGAGGCTGTAGCTGTTCCCTCTTACCCTTTTCCAGTGTAGCATCTCTTCCTTGCTCCATGTCACAGTATGAGGAATGGCAGTACAATCATAATAAAGCTGAGTTTTACTTTGTGGTGTACGTGAGTAAAGCACCTAAATAATAATTTGGAAGATTCTACGATAGGAAAAAAAGACCTCAAGTGGAAAATTCCTGCCCAATTATTTGTAGTTCAAATTTTCTACAGAAGGCTGAAACAGACAGCATGCAGCACACAGGATAGATTTCAAGAGTTGAGGACTTAAGACCGTCGGCAATAATGTAACAACACTGAGTTATAGCAGGGTCAGTGGTAGATTTACAGTGGATGCATGAAAAGAGGCATGCACTCCTTCCTCACCATTCAAATCCCATTAGTGTGACCTACCCTAGTTGGGGAAGTGATCCCATAGTGACTCTACAGTCTACTCCTCACCCTGTCCCCATCACAGCTGAATCCAGTCACTGGCTCACCATGGGGCTGACGACAGGTTGTTCACTGATAATGACCCACACTTCATAACTCTTTTTTTTCAGTCGTCCCTGATAGGTCATCAGTTCCAGCAAACCTGTGAAATGCACTGCAGGAAGAACTGCAGGAAGAGATGTTATTAGCAAAAGCACAGTCAACTCCAGACACCTGGGCAGAGTCAAGGCGTCTGTATTTTCTCATGTTAGAATATAATAACAACACAGAAATTCACACTTAAGTGTTGATATAATCTTTTTCTATCTTTGATTTAGAATAAAATCAACAATTACAATAATCAGGGCCTATTGGCCTTGGTCAAGTGAGATAGTTGCAATCATTTATGAACTTCATCCTTTTCATGTATTTCAAGCTAGGCAACAAACACTCATTTCTAGGCATTGTATCTATCTGTTGAACTTTTATTATAGCCAGAGCACTGGTGTTAATTAGATGCTGTGTGGGATTTTAATCTCCAGCATTTGCCAGGATTCACACAGGAAGACAGCACCTTATACAATGCATCACATCAGAAAAATCTATTTAATCATTTGCTTTATTATTCTGAGAATGTAAAACTTCTTCTCATGGTAGTATGATACTCTTTATTCACAGTACCTAGACAGCACAGAGTAAAACAGTTAAAGCATTAGCAACCTCAAGTTTGCGAAAAGCCTGAGACAAGTTTAAAAACAACAAGATTTTTAAAAGGATATCATTAAGGACTTTTTTCCCTTATTGTGATTTTTTTTGTGTTCTGAGTTTGTTGATTTTCATTTGGGTGAATTTCAAGATTTCCTTCGTCTCTGCATAGTCTGGGACTCTTTTTTAATGAATACATTCCTGTTATTTCTTGATTCCAAGAGATAAGAATTTTCAGGAAAAAAACTAACAAAGCAAACCTCAAAACAAAAGTCCAAACCAAACCCAAAACACACCAAACAAAACAAAACAGAAAACCAAGAAAGGAGCATAACAGAATCCTAATGTAGTCAGGCATTCTGCCTAGATTTTATTCACTGCAAGTGAAAAGCCCCACTCAAAAAAGGGCTTTTAATTCAAAATGCCAGTTTTTATTGTAATCCAAACTCGGGTAATTCATAAATTCTTATACAGAGAAAAAACTAAATATTTGGGTCAAAGTGCAGAGAAGTCACAAGCAAGGAAGAAAGCACTTTGGTACAACCATGTGAGTCCTCCTAGGTCTGTTTTTGCTTCCCTGCTTGGTTCAGGCCACTCAGAAACTGTCAGCTGGATCATACCCATTCTGCACACTCCTCTTTTGTCCTTCAGCCTTTGCTTTGTCCATCCCCTCAAACAACTAGCTGTGCATTTCTCTCCTTCTCTTCCCAGTATTCCTTCCTGAGAATCCCAAACCATCTAAGTACCTGTATTTCTCATTCCCACCCAGGATGAATTTCAGATGCAGTTTCTCCAAGAGCCCCTCAGCTACTGAGACAGTGCAACATTCCCCTTCCTCCAGGACTCTCCCCTGACCAAGTCACTCTCCTGTAATTCAGGAAAAATCAAATCTCTGTCTTGCAAGACTGATTTTGCTCTAAAATCAAGCTGGCAATATATACTCTGCGTTTGTCCTTTGTAACCTGCTGTGCTAACCTCTGAGTTGGACCAATGCCCGTTTCCACAGCCTTGGTCCTGATTTCAAGAAGTAGATTGCTATGTTTTGTGTGTCTATGCAAATATCAGTGTTGTGTGCTTTATGTTGCATCTCACTATGCATCTCACTGTGCATCTAGCACTATGATATCTGCTGAACTCACAAGTACAGTTTAAGGCTCTGCATGCATAATGCGAATGATAGCATTGCATATATATGTATGTATACACAAAACAAAAGAAAGTCATTATAGAGGTAGAAGGTAATAAATTTTATAATCATTTTACAGTAAGCAAGAGTTTTGTTTACTCTTGCAGTAATCAAACATATTATCTAGTCTATTATGTAAGCTAAATATAAATAAATTCTGCCATTGTGTTGCTCTCAGAACCCCAAAGTAGGTAGTATGTCACTTTCCATAAGAGACACAATGTATGAACATTTCTCATTTGCTTGATTAGATCTTATATCATGATTTTTAAAAGGTCAATAAATGGTACTAAATGTTTACCAGATATGTTACTCACTGAATTATCAGTACTTATAAGTTGTTGCAAAGCCTAATGATAATTAAGGTTTTCTGTATTCATCTCATAGCTCCTCTAATAAAGATTCTGAGAATAGTTTATGACATACCATACATGATCACACTATCAATTTGTTTTCCATTTTAAGATGAAAATGACATATAAAGTTTGATCCAAATTAATGCTTGAAGATATCTCTCATCCATCTCTAGAACACTATCATCCAAATACAAGTATAAATTAGATACAAATCTGCTTAGCAGCAGATGTCCTGATAAATTGTCTATGTAGCTAGTGGAGGGCCTTGGGAGTAAATCCTTTGTAGGAGTTTCAAAGTGAAGAGTATAATCCAAATATAAGCTAATAAACTTTGTAAGGAATAAGCCTTTGAAACTCAGGACAAGAAAACTCTCTCACTTCAGGAGAAATGTTTTTCTTTCTGTAGCTAAGCAATCACTTAGCTGATATTTGAATCTTAACTTATGTTTCCTGAAGTTGTTCTTTGATCCAATACTGCTCAGTCAAAATCCACTGTTGTAAGTTTATATATGGGATAGAAAAGTGACCTCAGAATGTCACACCATGTGTTTCTCATGAGCTGTTAGCATGCTATTCCCTCATGATTAGAAACTGCAAGATTCCCCTGTGTTGAATGATCTGATGATATCATGAGACTCACATTTCTCTGGATCTTTAGCTACTTCATAAAGACAATATAGAACAGATTTTTTTTTCTCCAAATAAATATAAAACCTGTATATCATCAGAATAATGGCATTTTGTGTAAGCAAGAGGATAGTATCTTATTCAAGCTGGTGTTCTGGGGCAAGAACTGGATATTCAGTTAATTGTCTAGAAATGACTATTAAATGGTAACTAGATAAATGATACTGCAAAGCACAATGCACCTTTGAAAGACTGACTCTATGTCAGAATGAAAGCAGAGGCCTGCAAACCATGAAGCAAACACGGCTGTGTACTTAAACCCAGTGTCAGCAGGCTCGGTGGATGTGTGCCCTCCACTCCACCCAGGCAAGTGCAGTGGAGTGTGCTGCCTGTGAGCACTGCACACTGCTGCCACAGCACATGGGCAGCTACAACAGGGCTGGGCAGAAGAGGAATCAAGATATGGCAAGAAACAGCCAGGAAAGGCTAGTTTTGAGGGTGGGAGGAATCTCAGAATAAATCCCAGGACTTCAGGCATCAGGGCTTTAGGTGAATTGGCATCCGAGAGGGGGATGAAGGGTATGGAAGGTGGGTTACAGGTGCTCTTCCTAGTTACAGAGCTGAACTGTAGCCTCAAAGGAAGCTGCCTTTTCTCTGAAGGAAGAAAAGTGCAGTAATTATGTCTATTCCTATAAACTGTGGGGAATGAGATTATACGGGGGTGGAGTGGAAGGAAGAACAGAATGAAGAGATGGGTGAAAGCCTTAGGGTTCCCACACACACACCAGCTAATCTCCCGAGACCACATGTCTTGGAAGAGGAAGAGCTCATGCTATGATGCCTGGGGCTCTTCCACTGCTGAGATGCACACTCTTCCTGCTGTGACAATAACTCCTTTGGAGGAAATGCTAGAGGGAAGGAGGAAAGGATGAAACTTGGAGCTTTCTGGGATTATCATCAAATATTCACCCTGGACATACTCAGGATACAAGTGTCCAGTGTTAGCCTGTAAATAAAAATGAAAATCAATAACTACAATGTCAAGACACCACAGGAAAAAAACCTTTATTTGACTTTGTTGCTCTGTGAATTTATTTGCAAGAGCTGTCCATTTCCCTTTTCTGCTCTGTCTTGACACAGAGCATGCTATACAATAAGGACTTGGTGAATACAGTTGTTTCTAAGTTTCTTACTTAGCTCTGAGCACCTCAGAAAAGTTCAGGAATGACTTTCAATCAGGCATTTTTAAATTGTTTTTAATTTATCTAAAAACTAAGCTAAAGAGTTTAATTAACAGGCTCAGAGTAATAGTTATACCATTTTTCCTCTGCTATCAGCTTTCACTTTTATTTACGATGGGAGTCCCCCTTGTATCTCCTTTCCCACAGGGCCCACTATCACTAATATTTCTGTGATCTCTGAATAAACCAAAATTTAAAGTTAGTACTTACAATCAATGCAAATTAATGATTTCTTAAAAAAAATATTTCAATCAGGAAAAGCAGCTTTGTAGTTGAAAATCCCATGCTGGCCTTAGAGTGGGAGTTTTTCCAGCCTCTGCTTAAATCCAAAAAAATACTGCAATCTTCTGGCACAGGCTCACTGTAATGCTTTAAAAACAATTTAGCAACTGTCATTGCTGTAATTACAGTAACTAATTACCATCCTTAGCAAACAAATAGCTTAACATAATACGCAAGCCGAATCAATTTTGAAGAAATGCAAATTCCGAAAGCGAAAAAGGGCATTTTGGCAAACCTGAAAGAGAAGCGGGAAAATAATACACTTTGTTTTATCTGCACATAATTCCCAGGGAATATCATATCATAAATATTTGCATTCAGTTCTTATCAGGACATTTGCATTTGCTTCTTATCAGTCTGCAGGCTGGACTCTGCCAGATAGAAAGTAGAGCTCCACATCATGCACATATTTCTAATGAATCACGTCTCAGGCCGAGAGAATATTTTGGCTGGAACTTTATCACTGAGATGAAGAGGTCATTTACTCCCAGAGTCAGTTCATCTTGGAATTGTCTTGAGATTTTGATGTGATTCAACCAACATTTTTTAGAACGAGAAACAAACCAACTTTGCATTCTGTTTCTGTAGCAGTTATTAAGTCTGATTGTTTGAGAAGTAATTCCTCCCCCCAAAATCAGAATCATATGTAAACAGGTTTGATTCGTATTTGTGTCCCACACTCTATAACAACGCTGCACATTTTCCAGTGTACAGAAAAAGAATAAAGTAACAGACTAAAATGAAGCCTAAGAAGGAAACAAGCCACACTTAACAACCATTATCTTGAAATTTAATGCCAAATCCTTTTGTAGTGCTTCAGAAATGCATTTGATTAGTGGCAGTTTTCTCAGTAATGAGAGGAAATGGTTATGAAGGGAAAACAGTGACTCTAATGAGCCATCAGATTTCCTTAGCAGTTACCACAGAAAAAAAATCACCTTTTTATTCTAAAAATGCATTTCACCTGTAAGAAAAACAAGTGGAAAATGTCATAAATGTTTTCCTGTTGCTTCCTCACATACACAAAGGGAATATACACCAAAAACACTGAATCAACTCAATTCTGCTTTCAGCATTCTGCATGAATGCAAGATATTGTTTGTTTTTATGTAGAATACAAGTGTGAACCCACAAACACATTCTGTGATGGCAAAAAAATAACGACCTCCTATTCTTAGGTATAAAACTGATAACTATTACATGCCATCTGTAAAATGTAGATTTTGCACATTTATTCAAGGGGCAATCCAAATATTTTAATGGAACTGAGCAATTATTTTCTGTTACTTTCAGTGCCAGAATGTCCCTTTTTTGTTTGTTTATACATTTATATGTGTTTTATATTCCTGTAATCTAATCCAGAATTTAAAACAACTTTTCTTTTATTTTTAAAGTGTTTACTTTAAAGCCATGCAAATTACCACTTTTCAGTTCCTTAACTAGTGCAACAGCCAGATTCTTACCAGATGTGAGTTGGTATTCTTCTGTGCACAGTTGCTGCTTGCAGCAGTTGAGTATTTGGCACCATTTATTTTCACATAACTTCTGAGAAGCTGAATCTTGACTAGTGATCAATCTACTATATGGTGTGTTTTTCCTGTTATGTGTTGTAACACAGCAAACAAATTTGTCTCCTGGTCATTTGAAGCATTACAAAACCATTTTAAAATGCATCTACTTTTTTCCATGTAATGATTACTTAAAGTTAGTTTCACCTGATGCCCAAGTATTCCACTTTGATTTATTTGTTGAAACACACTGTGCAGTTTCTAGTTCATTATAATTCAAATGACTGATACAGCTCATTTGGACCAAGGAAAACATTGCATCAGCGGTGTCAGAATTATCTGAAAACAGCCCCTGAAGCCTTACTGCTGTTGCCAAAGTTGGGATAGTTTTGATAATATACTGTGATGTAGAGTGAATGCTGTTTTGCCCTTTCCTGGTGCAGTATTTGGATGTGCTATGCTGTAAGGACTTGACTGCTATGCAGCAATAAGGAAGAAGAGGAGTGAATATGTGAATGAAGCTTTGATGGAGTTGTACAGCTACAGAAATCATCCAGTTGTTGTTTCTATCTAGAAGAGCTAATATCACCTAAATTTTTCCATGGGATCATCAGAAACTAGTGGAAAAACCTCCAGAAGCAGAAACAATGACATCTTCAAGCCCTCTCAAAGATCTTCTTTACAATAAGTACATATCTAAGCTCCTGAACATTTCACACACACATAAAATGTGTATGAAGAGGAAAAAACCTCACGAGATTGTCTCTCTCTAATTTTACCTCTATGAAATTAGATGTTATTTCAATGAAAAGTAGAATTTTGTATTTGTTTCTATTTCTGTAAAAGTAGAACAGTTAAGCTTTTGTTTCCATGTTGCTGAACATACACCACTGCAGTCAGTGATAATTTAGTCATTTTAGCTCATTGAGAACATTTTCATCCTCATCCCCATCCATTCTCCTTTTGTCTCATATTAAATTACATTCTTCCTGAGCTAGGACTAGCAGTGCAGTGGAAAGGCTGTTTTGAACACGCAGTTGAATTCTTTAACTCCTCTGGTCTAGAAATCATCTCAAGGGTTCATGTTTTATCATTTGTTTTTAGCCCTTTCTTTGAGGTGGGAAGGGCTTATAGTTAAGAGCCCATTATCAGAGTGAAGGATGCAGGAAATCCAAAATATTTATGTTTGTTCATGGCACGCGGACAAGAAACAGTGCTCAAGAAAAGGGTTTTCTGATTAAGTGATTGAAAACACTCTGGTGAATGTTAATGGCTTCTTCTGTCCAACAGATAACATCATCTTTAGCCTTATCACTGTTCTTGAACTTATTTTAAACATTCTCCTGTGCTCTTCCAATTATATACTGTGCTCTTTAGGCATCCTGTCTCTTCACTGAAAATCATCTAATTTGTTTGCTTTCTAATTTTTTTGCCAGCAGGTTGGGTGTAAAAAGAAGCATTTAAAAGATACTTGAATTTAAAAAATGCTTTCCCAAGTAAAATTAATTTACATAGAATTAAACCATACACTTACAGAAAAAGAAAAATTGGTTTTTAAAAGAATAACACTTGAATTTTAATACCTTAATATCATTCTGGCTGCATGAGCACTCTGAAAAGATAAAGATGAAGGAAGATCTGATCATTATTTAAATGTATGCAGAAGACTCCCAATGAGATTAAATTAGGTATGATCATGGTAGATCACAATTTTTAAAACACTGAATATATCTTTGTCTTTTGAGCTGTAAGAATCTGTCCAGGATAAGACACTGCAAAGGCTTTTGTACCAATCATAGTAACTTATAAGGCAACTTTAATTGTGTAGGATCCCAAAGAGGTTAGCAACTATGCTTGCTGCTTCTTCATTCAAGAACTATGCTTTTAAGAAAAGAGCTATGTCTATATCAGAGGGACATTTTTATTTGGATATTCTGCACTGCCTGTATCAGTAAGTAGGGAAGAAGGCTGATCCAGAAATTAGTACATAACTGTAGGCCTGGATTTGATCTAGTCTGTTGCTGACGGTGTAGCAGATGAATAAAATAAAACATGACTTCCCTGGTGAGAGGGATAGGAAGGGAGAGAGAGAAGGGAGAAGACAAGAAGAGAAGGAGAGCACAGAAATGGGAGAACTCCCTTCCAAGACCTGATTCAAGATTTATTTCTATATTTTGCTCACTATTAAGTACAGAATTTTTTCTTAAGCAGTGTCTAAAAATTCAATGCCACCTTTTCTAAGTCAGCCACTCTACTCCCAGGCCAGTTGGATCAGTGTTTAAACCCTTCAGAGCGAGCTGGGTTTTAAAAGAAGTCTGGTATTTTCTTGTTTGAAGGGATAATCACTATGGTATTTTACAAAAGGTAGGTTACATCGGTGGAGGTTACAGTGTTTTAAAAGAAAAGGTGAGATGAGCTATTTTAAAGGAGAGAGCCAGGCTGTGCACCCTGGGTGTACAAAGGAGCACCAGAGGATCTCTGAGTGGGGAACAATCAGCAGGATATGAAGCACCCACCCTTTGTCAGCACCTCGACAGAACCAGTGAATAAGAGGTAGATGTAGATCCTATTTACTGTCATTTACTGACTTCAAACAAACAGAGTTTCCTAGAAGGGACTTACTCTCAGTTTGTGTACATGAAAAAAAAAAAAATCTGTGTCTATATTTCACATCCTGGATCTCTGGTCTGTGAGATGAAATAGAAGACTTCGTTCAGATGTTTATTCCTTTGGAGGGCAGGGATAGGGAAATGCTGATAGAATATTAAAGGTGGTCAGCAGTAGAGCTGTATCAGTATCTCTTAACATAGAAACTTGACATTTTTAAAGGAATAAAATAGTTGAACACATCTTTGGTAAATATTACCATTGTTTATTGAATTCTTTATTCAAGTATGTATAGTATTCAACTACTCAGAATTACTCTAACACCTCATAAAATTACTTGTTGAAGAAAATATTTGATGAAAAATTGTAAATTTCTAAGGTAATGTATTCCTTAAGTACTATTCATCCAGCTATGATACAGATAAGAGATTTTTACTAAAACACCAGGCACTTTAGGATCCTTTTGAGTCAAAGGACCTATATAAATATTGAGTTCTGTGGGCAGAAGGGCTTACACCAATCTAGCTCTATTGAAATTACAGCAGCTATATCCCTTTCTACTGATATAAATCCAACTCAGGTTACAAGTATTGCACAGACATGTTAACTTTTTTTTTATCCTGATGAACACATCACACACCCATTTATCTATCCTTATGTTTCTGTCTAACTTTCTATAGGATACACACGTGAAACTCTTCCTGCATCACTGAAATGCTGGCATCCATTGAGGTGAAAGGCAATTTCTGTTTAAGAGGAGACAGAAACACAAAACAAATGTTTAGGACAGGAAGTGAAGGAGAACTAATCCAGCTGAAATTCCATGGGGTTCCAAGTAGACAGAATAATATTTGCAGATGTGATTAAATTACTTGTTATAAATGGTGTTTTTCCCCATTTAGTCCCGAATTTAGGACTACTTTTCTGAGTCTTGTTGTTGTATCATAAACTGTATCATACACTAAGGATAATATTAAAGCAGATATATTTTATTCATCAGGGTTTGCTTTTGACTTTCTCATAAACATATTACAATCAATATATTTTTAAAGCACTGATGGGGGTTTATCATAATTAATAATTCCTCTCCATAGCGCATAGCTGATCATGTAAACCTTATGCTATTGCTCTGTATTCCTGATGGATGGTTACTCTTTAAGATCCCACGCCTTCTTTATTTAATGGAATACCAAAGGATGAAAAACGAATGCCAGAACACTGTAATCATATAAATATTAATGCTGAAAATACTCAAAGTCTTTGAAATCATGACATTATAAGTGAAGTGGAAATTTTCAGCATATCTAAAACAGATACAGTGGCAGAAATAAAGACTTGAACAGTATAACAGGTTACTTTTTTAAGCTAGTCAGTTCTTGTATTCAGTCAACCACTGCAATTGTCCAAATTGTCCCAGAGGTCTCTCTTTGCTCTCACCCAGGACTAAGCTGCTGGTAAGAGGATACCAGTGAGCATCAGCACCTTAACAGAAGAATGCCTCAGGGCCAGTTTATTTCTGGATCTCCTTGTCTGCATGGGCATGAGACCACCCTGGAAATCACAACTTTCAGTGTGTAAGTCCATTCGGGCTTTATTCCTATTGCTCAGCCATCAGTCTTGTGACTAAGTAAGTGTTCACCTCAAATTCCCAAGTTCCCTTCCTTTTATTGAAACTCTGTGGTGCTAGGAGAAGCTGACAGGGAGGGAAGAAGGTCCTGGGTATACAGCACCTTGGTGGGGTGGGACTGCTCCTCCTGGATACATGCAAGCCATGCCACCTACTATCCTGGCAAATGCTGCTCATTTCCCAGGATGAAAAGGTTGCAGGGGCTGGAAGCAGTGCAGAGGCTGAGGCACAGGCAGGCAGCCCTTCCCCCAGGAACAGGTGACTCTGTCCCCTTCTGGACCCATTTCCACAACCCCTTCCCACCATTGCAATCCTGTCCCTCACTTCACTGTGTACATCCATGGCAAAAAGAGTAAAAGAGTAAAATAGCTTGCTGTTAGAGAAAAATCACTGTGAAGAGTGGTGATGATCACTGGAAAAGTTTCTAGACCTGACAGGTTTTCAAACTTCTGTTTAAACACCTATTCTATACTCCCATTCATGTCCTAACCACAATAGCAAGTCAGTCATAGACATTCAAAAGAAAAAAACAGATCAAAGGACACATCATTCCCATCTACAAGCCCTCAAGAGTGTACAGGTCAAATGTCCCCAGAAAACTAGGCTGGTGGCGCAAATTCTCTATGTTGGCACCAGCAGAAGCAGCTGCTATCTTTATAGGATGCAATCTTGCTTACATCACCCTTCAGAGCAATCTTCTGTACCCCTGCCCAATACACCTTCTGCTCTATTCCTTGGACTTCACATTTGCATTTCTACAGAGTCCTGTCCTGCAAACTGACTCAAAGTTCAGGTAATAGATTTCCAAGATTTAGAAATGTTGTGTGAGGTTTATTTATTCATATTTCCTTCCATCTAAGCAAACTGTAACTTTCGGAAGTGAAATATTTCGAGTATGTCACGTGTATTTTAATGTTAGCTCTGCTTCACATTCAAACTTCTCACAGACCCCTGTGATGCCTTGCTGCAAAAATATATAGCTGCCAAGAGTGGTTGTGGGAAGTTAGAATTGCCAGAAAACCCATACAAACAATCTAACAATAGAGCCTTGGATTTCTGAATATAATTGCACCATGTAAAGTCAAATATAATATTTCAATGATTTTATATAATGATGAGTGTGGGCTAGAGAGAATCCAGATAGAATTTTATTTTTTTAAACAGTTCCGGGAAAAACATGGCCTTGACTTGGAAGTATAGCACGAAATATTTTTATACAGCATGAGTTCTCATTACCTAATCATATGATTTGTAGACCTGAATTGGAAACCAGGAAATAAACAAAGAAAAATATTCAAGCTATAAAAGATGGGAGTTTAAAATTTTCTTTGTATTTCTGATTAAAGCTATTAGGTAGCTAAATGGTCACCCCATGATTTAAAAAGCATCTGGACATTAAAATAGGTAAATTTCTGCGGGACTTGGATGTCAGCTATTCCTGAAAAGCTTTATTTCACTGCTTTCAACCCTGAATCAATCCACTTAAACGCAGCTGTATTTCAGATGCTCAGTGGAACTGTCCATGTAATGCATATAGTTGACAAATAGTCTGCAGAAAAGCTAGATCCATTTGAAGATCTTTTTCTGTAAATGGTATTCACGTTATTTGTACAAACACACAGATGGGATTTCTGCTGTCTTCTTCAGGCCACTTCCTCCAGAGAGCTCTCCATCAAATCTCTCTAGTTCTACTCTTCTGGTGATCCAAAGTCAGCACTGGGATGGTCCAACTGCACGAATTACTACTGTCTGCTAGAGGCGTACCCCGAGGGCTTCTGTGTGCAGCATCACGTGAGCCCTACTAATGTCACCCTGTTGGTATAAACTGAGCTAGCTGGACCTTAAGGGACAAGATTGTGCACTGATATTGTAATAGAAATTAGGTACTAAGAAGGAGGCTGGAAGATTTAAATATTTCTGCTCCAGCTTAAGCAACACAAAATCTTGGTCTTTATCTGAAAAACTAGGTGAATTAGCCTATTTGGCATTCCTATGCCAAAAATGTCAGTAATACAACAAGAACCGTCAAAAGAGTAACAATTCCAATCATTACTTTGTAAAAATAATTCATTGGAAGAAGTCGGGAAGAAGGATGAAACATGCCAATATCCTACCCTGAGACCATTCTGTTGATTTGCACAGGTTTCTTATTATATACCCATCTAATGCATTGGACATGCATGCTTGTGATGACACAAATACTTGCAAAGCTTACCAGATAAACCATGTTCTCTTCAGACAGCAAAACATTGCTTGATGGTTGTGTTTGCTAATTACATTTAGACTCAATGTTCTTAAAGGTCTTTTCCAACCAAGTGATTCCATCATTCTCTAAATCGCAGATCCTGCTTGTCTTGGTTTAGGGCAAATTTGGCAGCAATCCTCAAGAAGGGGTGATTTATTAAAATATTGATCTAGTACTGATATCCAACTGTGACGGACCAAGGCTCTCTAACAGTTCAAAATTAGAAAGTGTATGTTTATTGCAACGCTGGGCAGCGTGCGGGATAGCTCCCAAATACACACTGTGATTTAGAGGTGATAACAGAGTCTTTTTATCTATACAAGTATTGAATACCCAAAAGACAAATACATATTCATAATTTAGGTACATCCCATCATTCCTCACTTCGTATGGTAATTAGTTCAAAAGCTATTTAGCATGCGTAGTTTGTTCCTCAAAATGAATCGGTGGTCCCTTTCATGGGGAGGGTTCCAAAATGAGGAAATAAATGAAGTCTTCCTGGTTCTGAACTTTCTACATTTTCAATGCAAATATGACAAATGAACCCATTGGTAGAACTCCATTCCCCATCTTCATTGGTTTCAGAACAGAGGTGGCCTACAATTGTCTTATGTTCCTAAAAGCTATTTATGAGTTTCTATATATCTTCATGATAAACCCAGCTAAGCAAACATGATGTTGACAAGCAATCAATTATTAGTTAACTACTAACTCTTAACTTCAACAAGGCCTACCTATTTATTTTGATAAACTCTAATAAGGCTTATCTCTAACTAAAACCTCAGCTCCTCTAAAATCCCTAAATTTCTTTAAAG
This sequence comes from Molothrus ater, assembly GCF_012460135.2. Classification (NCBI taxonomy): domain Eukaryota; kingdom Metazoa; phylum Chordata; class Aves; order Passeriformes; family Icteridae; genus Molothrus; species Molothrus ater. Next base: position 96,025,360 of record NC_050479.2, read on the forward strand.
TTATGTCTCAGGGGGCCCCCCCCAGAAAGCCCACCTACACGGCCCCTCCCTCAACTGGTCTGGGAAACATTTCCTCTGAGAGAAGTGGAAAAAATCTGTTTATTTACCAGGGAAAGCACCCCCCAGCACAAAAAAATGAACAATACCAGATGACAAAACTCAATCGCCGCTCTGAAGAGACAACAAATTCAGAAAGTCTCTCCTGTGGATGCTTGCTCTGTTATCAATCCCTCCGGCACTAGAAAGGCTGCTGCCCAGAGTAGGCCCCCATAGGCCTGGAGCAGGTTTGAACAGTTCCAAGAAAAGGGAAAGAAAAAAGACAGTCCAGGGAAAACTCTGCCTCAGCCAGCTAAACCAACTGAAAAGCAAAGAACACTCTGTTCTGCTTCATCAGTGCCCAGACAACACAGTGCAGCACAGAATGTGGAGCAGTGTTGCTTTTAGAAGAGTGAGTGCAGCCTGTGATAACAAACTCCGTACTTCTTCTTCTCCCCCCTTTGCTCTCAGAAGCAGTCTTGAAGGCAGAGAATATAATATCCAGCATTAACAGAACAGATGGCTGGGGATACAACATCATAAAGTCACCCTAGGACACTGCTCTACTGAGATATGTCACCAGACTATGCTAAGACAAAGTTTTGGAACTGCTAATTAAAATTCTACTATCACAGTGAAGCTGAGGAGGAAACACAGCTCACTCCAGTTACCTTGTGGCATGCCAATACTTCCTTTCAATCACAATGGTTTTCATCTTTAAGTCCGTGACATCACAGGCATAATTCAACATCTTTTGGGCAGGAAGGAAGATATTCTTCTTCTCATTATTCTGATGGGTAAGCTGAAATGCAAAGCAGTTAATTCAAAGTGAAACAGCGATAAAGTCAATAGTAAAACTCACCACAGTTTTGTTTACCAACCCAAGTCCTTACGATCCCAAAATACAAGAACAGCTGTAAAAGCTTGTGGTTTCTTAATTTTTTCCTATACCTACATGGAGGGTAAGGGATAAATGATCCCAAACAATGGTAATCCACAACAAAGCATTGACATCATATTCAGCTTTTGCATAGCGAGCTCTTCACCTGATCAAGTTATTCCATTGCAATAGTTTGGGGAGTATCTTAGAGGGCTGCCTGTTGTTGGTTTAAAACCATCTTGATCATTCAGGAACCCAGTAGCAATGAGAAAGTTCAAAATAAGATAGTGCTACACATTGATTTTCCTATATGACAGACATATTTCTACAAGACAGAAGGCTGACCTAATGCTTCCCTACAACATGGCTGAAGTGGCATCCTGTTCCCCATAGGTTTTTCAGTTTAATTTTAGCAGCTTTCTTACTAGATTAATGAGCTGAACTAACTCAAAAAGGAATCAGATAAGTGCCAGAGCTTTAAAACAAACAACAACAACAACAACAACAAAAAAGATGCAAAATGGTGATTTGTGGGTGCGTTTGAAAACAGAAATTTTTTGTATTTTTCATAGAGACATGGCATTCTCTAGAATGATATTGCTCCAACGGTTTGAGTTTGGTTTTCTTTTCCCCCTCAATTGTAAATGTTATGCATTCTTTTTGGCCATTTCAGTAAATAGATTTTCTGATACGTGTGAAAGACAGTCTAAAGTTCCCCTCATTTGCCTCACGACCATTCCCAGGACAGACACTGGGACCCTAAAGACACCGATGGGAATTCTGGCCTGCCAGTAATGGATGAACACCAAAAATCCTGAGGCCCCTGAGCAGAATTCTGGCCTACCAAGTGATTGTTCACAGCTGTGTATTCAGTGACTGCTTCTAGCAGGGCCTGCCAAAGGGCGACCCGGCCTATATGCTTGCACCTGCTTCACGACAATAGACCAGGATTTTCCCACCTCTTGGCCAGATGAACTTGCTGGGGCAACTTGGTAGCCCCCCCATGGAAAATCCTTCATCTCCACTACCAGCGTGAGGCACCGAGGTTGAAGCCCCCCTACCAAGGACTGAGACTGAGACACCTGTAATTCTGATGCAGGGGTGCTGGCCTGACTGAAGCAGGATGCCTTGAGTGTTGCCTACAGATGTGCCTACAGGACCTAGACTGGTTTCCCCCAGAAAGCAGTCCTGAAACAGTGGGTCCCACTCACTGCTGATACTGACTTATCCTGCTGAGAACATGGACTGTCTGTACCCGTCTTCAATACCTTTTTCCCCCTCAGCAATTTCAATTGACTTCTTCTTCTTCTTGATTGTATCCGTTCCCCCTCAGCCATTTCAAGATTCTGTTTCCCCCCTCAGCAATGGACTATAATAGAACCTTGAGTTAACCAGGACTTTGAGATCTTCCCAACGTGACTAGGCAAACTCTATCGGCTGGACTAAGAGGACTTAGTCTCTCCATGTTTGGTAGCTATACTCCTCTCTCTTTCTCCCCCTCTTTTTTATTCTTTTCCTCTCCCTGATTCCTTTCAGGCATTTGCTGTGGTCATTCTATAAAGGTGCATTTGTTTGGATTGATACTGCAATCCCCTTTCCAGGTTGTCTGTTGCACTCCGAGATCAGTTAACCAACCAACCAGTTAACCAACCCCTTGGTATCAGCGGATCGTGACAATACCTTCTTTCAAGCTGACATTGGTTCTAGTCCATATAAGCACACTGGTAGGTAAAAGTAGACTCTAAAAGATAACATTCAAAATGTATTTCCCTTGTCTTCCCATTAAAGCAAGTGAAGAAAGCAGACAGGAGATCTTCAGATAACATGCTATGCAAATTGAAAAGATTCTGTCCTTATTTGAAGCAACTGAGAAACTCACACAATGAAATACAGTTCAGACAGATCGAAGGGTCACAGATGATGTCAAATCTGTACTTCAATGTTTGAATGAAGCAAGATTTCTTGAAGTACAATCCTATAAAATGAAGGTGAGTTTGCAGAAGCAATTGAACTGGGTCTTTTTTATAAACACAATGTTTTCTAAGTAACTGAGGATTCAGGAAGGCAACCTTGGAATTTAAAGGATTTAGAAAGATACAAATACCAAGACTGGCAGTTCATTAGCTTTAACAGTCTCTTCAAATAAGATCTATTTTTTAACTTCTTCTTGTAGTAAGGTCTGAAGACATTAGGAATGATGCAATAAAACAAAACAAACAACAAACCAAAACAGCTTTCTCAAAAAGCTTGGAGAAACCAGAGAAATTATGATTTTTAGGGGTTAAGTAGTCCTTTAAAAGTTGTCTCTGGGAAAAGAGATAAAAAACCACTCATTGACTGTGGAGTATATTCCAAACCTGTCCTGAAGCATGTAAGGGACAAGAGCCTGTAATAAAACTACTATGCTGGGTTCATCTGTTAAAAGCATTCCAGAATGGTTGAAATTATCAATCACATAATGTGGGGATTAAAAAAAAAAAAAAAAGAGAAAAAAAAGAAAAAGAAAAAAGAAGAAAGCATAGAGAAAAAAATATTTTGAACATGTTTTCCCATTCCCAGATGGCATAAAGCTTTATTTCATTTTGTTCCTAAGACTGATTAATAGCTTATGAAGTGTTTTACAATTGAGAGTGAGAGGTTCACACTAACCGTACAACTTGGATGGATCTCTTTACTTGCACAGCAGCAGATACGGTTTAGCACTCCACAGTTCAGTCCTCGAAAGTGAATGGGTGTGGCAGATTTAACCTAACTGGCCAGTCCACCAGAATGCTTAATTATCTTGGAAAATGCTTTGCTCTGTCTCATTATCTGGACATGTCTCTCTAGCTCTGCTTTGAGCTCCTTGATCTTTCATCTACAGGATGAGATCCAATTAGCTTAGCAAGGACATAGCCTTTCAAAACCACATCTTTTATCTTCTGCATTCATACAAGTACATTTCTACTGCAGGGAACCCTGTGGAAGATCCTAGTTGTTTTGTTTCTCAGATAGTTGTTGCATAAAAGAGCTCTTCTTTTAATTTTTTCCCTGCTAAAGTATAGGCTCTATACTTAACTGATTGTGATGCTAACTCATTATCATCTATTCTTCAGTCGTACAGAGTAGGCAGCAAAGTTTTCTTCTGAAGACATTCATTTAATGAGAAATGCTGAAGGTCTGACTTTAGTTGCAAAGGTCACTGATTGACCGGTTGCAAAATTGTTAAGTCTAGTAAGAGCAGGAAAAGTGTGCTGTTGCTGTGCCTGTAAATGTCGTGTCAGCTGCTGTTGGATAAAAAGCATGAGCATAAGAAAAGATATCTGCATGGATAGAAAGAAAATTTGTTGTGATTTCTGCACAAGAGAAGTATGAAGCACTTATTTCAGTGGCTAAGACAGTATCATCATTGGGCCAGTTCTCTTCAACATCTTTTGAACAACCTGGACACAGCACTTGAAGGAATATTAAGACAGTTTGGCCAAAGACACTAAATTGGGAGGAGCTGTGAACTAACTCCCTTGAGGGCACAGAGACCTTGCAGAGAGATCTTGCCAAATAGGAGAGATGGGCAATTCTTGCTGGCCGGGAGTCTATGCACAAATCACAAAAGGGGCGGGACTGCTGGGGACGGCGTCTCAAGCTGTTTTTTTTCCAGCATCAGTCTCATTACATGGTGATGACAATGGGAAGCTGCCAGCAGCTCACGTCCCCAGCAGCAGACAAAGAACTTAATGTTACAACTTACTTGAAAAGTTTTTTGACCAATCACACAAAGCAAAAGCATATTGACAGTACTTCTGTCCAATCACTATAAAGACATGTACCTGGCTTAGAACGATGCTCGCTTCTTTCGAATAAAAGACCTGCTTGTAAGCCTTAAGATACAATGCACAGAGCTCCATTATTAAGCTTAGAACTACTAACATCGCGCTAGATATACTTTGCTGTAGCTTAGGGAGTTATTCTAGACAAGCATTAATACACAGACCATTGTTCCATTTGTCCTTACTTTTCTACTTCTCATCTAATTTTTCTGCTGACAAACCTTATGACTACTGCTTAGCTCCAGTGACAGTTATCTGCTGTCTCTGAGGCCTTCCTTTTGCAGCTTTCCCAAACCCTCTGTTCTTGAGGATTCCCACAGGCA